>NC_081152.1:5632933-5903664 GCF_958295425.1 Solea solea
TTTTACAATCTAACGGTGTTAGCTTTGTGTTGTGACTTTTATTTGCTTTATTTGTACCATTTCTACTCTACTCTGACTTTTCTTTTTTTCGGCGGGAACATTTCTTGAAGTCAAAAGTCCCATTGTAAGAATGCTCGAAACATTCAGCGTGTAAATAATTGTATTTCTTTTTTGTTCATCAATAATATTTGCACTGTTCCTCAGCTCGTATTTTGCTATCGAGAAATATTTGTGATATAGCGGAGATGCTGGTGGGCTTCAGGACCGTGTTTATACCCCATCCTTTGGAAATGGTTGAAACAGCAGTATGAGAAATTATTTTATATAGGAAATTATTCCTCAAAAGGCCACACGATGAGACATGCGGCAAGCACTGTTGCCTCGCAGTTTCCTCCCACAGTCCAAAAACATGCAGAGGTTAATTGGGACACTTAACACTGACCGTAGGTGTGAATATGAGTCAACAGTTGTACTTTCACTGCCTTTGTGGTGGACAGTGCATGAAATTATTCAGTCCAGTTTGACTATAGTAAATGATTACTACACTAAATTACTCATATCCATTTTCCAAATTGATATGAGTAATTTAGTGTAGTGTAGTGTAGTGCAGTGGGGACAGACTGTAGCCGTGAGATAAGCAAATGATCTGTTGACTTTCCGTTAGCCTTTGACATTTTCAACTGTGAAACATGCAGTAGCAGGAGTAGTCCATCTAGTTTTGATGGGCGCCGTCATCGTGCTTAAACGGCATCCAAATTTGATTACTGTAAGCTTCTCCACATTTCACCACATTATATGGTATGACCGAGGGAGAGCCAAAATAAATAAATCTAAATTTAGAAAATGGCAACAATCGTGCAACAGTTGGTTTATTTTTAGAAACTATCATAAAATGCTGCATAATTACCCTTTGAACGTTTATCTTTATATTTTTACAACCCGCCATTAAGTCACTCTCTGCCCTGGCATGCTGCCTTTCAGTACCTACCACTGCATATGCTTTGACAAAAAACAGACGTCAACACACTAAGTTGGACTAATTTGCTTAATCCCGCAGCTCGCCATTTTGGTTCTTTTTCTCTCTTCTGGGGAGAAGTGGTCAGTTGTGGCCTCGTGTTGTGATCAACCCCTCCGTCTGACCTCATAATTTCATTGTGTAATTCCAGTTGTATAATGACAATACAGTTCCTTTCCTTCCTGGTGACATCACATCCATAAAGTTTGCTGAATAGCATTGACAGAATCAACACAAAGAAAAACAATGAACTCAACTTACCCACTGACAGATGTGTTGAATCAACACCCTTTCATTGGGAATGATAATATAAGTCAAGTTTAATATGGCAATAACTATATATCGAAACATAATTTGACTTCATATCAGTATGCTGAGTGAATACACCCCAGATTTGTGAAATCTTTGTGTTTTTTGTTTATTAAGAAATTTAAAACCACAATTAACTGTATTTCTTCGACACTCGTGTAGGAGCAAAACTTAACATAGTGCTTAACAATAGTGACGGTTTAAGCCGCTTTTCAAACCCTCTCGCTGTATTTCAGTTCAGTGCTCCGGTCCTGGAGGAAGTACTGAACAAATCTTTTTAATTAACTGATTCTAACCGTGTAGAGTCGAGCCGTGCCGAGGTGAGGCAAGGCGAGCTAGGACCATGTAGTGGAAACACGGCCTATGAACAACAATAAGACAAAGTATAGTTGATGACAATGAAACTGACACTGTAGCTATTTTTAGATCCTACACTACACAGTATCAAGTTGTTGCCATCAAGTTCCTTAATATACACTATAGACCGTAACACTGCTTGACACAGACATGTTGTTGCTACAATGTACGATGCATATGGGCCACTGTGATCAATATACTACATTGATAGTCACCAATAATTAAAGCCACGGGACATTAGGTGTGTCGTGTTTTCTTCAATCTTTAACTACACCGTCTGACGTTGGATATTATGTGACGCAGATCAATTTCCGTCATATAACGTCCAACGTCAGATGTTACTGCAGATAAAGGCATATTTTGCCCCCATAAAACATGAAAATCTTTCCACTCCATCAGCAGAGTATTGGCAACGTTTTCCAGATGATCCGTAATAAAGTTTTTGCCCACAGATTAGTCAACGTGAACTTTGTATCATTACCTGAACGATGACGTGCAGGTGAGGTAGGAACATGTGACATGTTACTTGACTTGACTTTTTAAAAACCCGGGATAAAAAGTGTTAACGCCAAGTGAATAGTGTCAATAAAATTGTAAAAAAAATAATTTGAACTGATAAGACGATGAAAAAGGAGTGCTCACATTTGCTACCAAATCAGCAGAAACGCTGGAATTTCTCCCTTAATTGGCCAGCGCGGACTTCACATTTTCTGTGAAAGGTCGTCCTGTGGGAGTGGAGGCTGCTGGCTTGTTATTCATTTTGATTGCATCTTCAAGGTCCAGACTGCAGTCTTTTAGATCTCAATTTAATAAATGGACAGTGCCAGATTCTCCAGCCCTCATTATGCAGTTAAAATGAGGCAAAAGTCTTACAAAAACACCAAAGTGGAAACTTTTTTTTCACATAATTGCGAACGTCTTACAAATTATCAGAGACATCCAGCCATGTTCTCTCTCATTTAGCACATGCTATTGATCACAGGTTTAATGACCGTACTTATTAAACACTGTAGACTCCTCACAAACTTAGATGAAGCTGCAAACTCCTTCCTCATTATACACTCTGGGTTATTTGTACTTTTCTTGAATTGTGTGTCGGGTACATGAAGCAGGATGAAGGCGCTGCTTGGTTTTGAATGACGTTGTTCATTCTGTCACTGTGTCTGTTTTGTCTGGTCTTAAAATACATAATGTCATTTGTGTATCTACGTATCGGTTGATTAAACATAATGTTATTATGTCACATGATTTCGTATCTGTTGCACGTGTTCTTTCTTGCCAAAAGGAGTTAAACTCTTTGAGTTAAAGTAAGTTAAACAAGTTAAACTCTACTTTAAGTAAAAAAGAGTTTAAGTTTAAGTAAGTTGTTACTTAAACGACTTAAACTCTTTGAGTAAAACATTCCAATCCAAATGCCAATGATCACAGAATTTGACAGATGTAAAAACCACAAAGCTGATGTTGCTCTAAGACTTTTGCACATGACTTTATATATTTTATAATTCTTAGAATAGAATGTTCACTAAGTTAAGTCTGTAAAATGTCAAGCCTCAAAGACATTTAAATACATTTCATCACTGGAATTTCAACATCTTCGGAATCTGTAAAATGCATTTATGATTCAATGCGTCTGCTGTTCCAACTTTCTCACAGTTTTCTGCACCTTTTTTTTTTTATCTTTTCCAGATGAGATTGAAACGGCGTTGTGCACCACCACGACAGACACCAAGTGCCAGTGCAAACAGGGAACCTTCTGTGTCCCGGATCAGGCCTGTGAAGTCTGCAAACGTTGTGCCAAGTAAGCGTGATTTGACTTCTCCGGATTGAACGGTTTTCTTAGTAAGGTTGTTTTTGTTTGTCGCTGTGCAGCTTAGACGACTTATCAGGGGATCTGCGGCAATGTTACCCATCAAAGTACATTTGCAGGTCCTCGGAAGTGCTGCTGCATGTGAGGGGGGGCGGAGATGAATAAAGCCTTTTGTGGCTGCAGAGAGGAAGTGGCTGGACGTCTCTGATGAATCGATAAATACTGGTTGTGCCTGAAAGTTCAAGTGAGGGGAAAAAACAGTGTGTTAGGAAGAAGTGAGCGTCTTAGACTTTCGGTAAAATATCAAATTGCAATTTCACTCACAATTGTTATATATGTTTTAGTGAAGCTTTAAAACAATATTAAATATTGTTATTAATATCATATTTTAAAATAGGAGCTTTACCACAAGAGATGCCTAACAAATATAGAATACTATTAGATTTAACTCAGTTTGAGATGTTGGCTTTTACTATTTTTTATTGTTTTACTGTCTTTTATTGTTGTTAACAGCACTTTGGCCAACTGTGTTGTCTTTAAAGTGCTTTATAAATAAAGTTGGATTGGATTGGACTAGTCTGTAATGCAAGGATGAGGACTGAAATGTATGAACTGTGTCAAACATTTATGTATTTCATTTCAATGAATGAAAAGTGGAAGAATTACATCGCAGCCTTTGTGATTCCTGAACTCGATTGCGCATCCCACTGAAATGCCAGTAATCAGGTTGCCTTGTGGGTAATGTAGGCACCAGGTTTCAACAGGGATGACAAATGAGTGTAATGAAACGGGACCATACCTCAGGCTCTGTGACACTGTTTTTGATCGTTGTCTCTTCTAGACCTTCAAGAAGAGAGAATCAGAATTACTGAAGGACATTCTGTGTTCATATGTGTTTCTAATTTATTTATTCTATCCATCAAATCACAGGTGTAAACCAGGAGAGGAGGAGTTGAGGAAGTGCACCCCATTTTCTAACACGGTGTGTCGGAAACGGGATCCGTCCCCGACTGAAACCTCCCCAGATCTCTCTACACCGACCCCTTCCTCCCCAGGAGACATCGGTAACATCTCTACATCATACATGGCCTACAGTTTACAATTTGGGATCGATGTAGCTCAACTTACACTTCTGTGTTGTGCTTTCTTTCCTAGTAATTCCAATATGTATTCCCTTGGTCATCTTCCTCATTGTTGTCATTGTCCTGGCGGTGTGGTGGTTCGTGTTCAGGCAGCAGTCATGTGACATACCATGTAAGTCCACGTCATGCTCTGTACTTAAAATGCCCTCAGTAAGAGTGCATGGTGTGTTCATCATCTATTCTGTTTTCAAACAGGTTCAAAGAGCCAATGTGATTCCAGCGAAATCGTAAAGATTCCTATTGTAAGTTATTTGACTCTATTTATAGTTCTTCATAGTCAGCTATGACAGTTATCCAAGATAATCTGATGTATTCATCTTTTGTAATTCCGCGGGTCAGGATGAGAGTGGAGCCACAGCGGAAGAGAGGCAGAACGACCAGAACGCTGGTCTGGAGGGCGAGGAGTCTCGGCCAGAGTCTCGTCCCCTCCTGCAGGAGACCCAGGTCGGCATAACCAAGTCGCCGCCGCTCGAGGATGAGGACCGAGGACTGGGCGACAGTCTGCCCAACACGACGAGCTCGTCTCAAACCAGCCTGTCGGCTCTGCCCACTGCAGCTTCCTCTGGTAACACTCCGCACCAGAGCCCCACTGCCTTCAGACTGCTGCCTGCAGACATGGTGAGCATCAGGAAGTTGAAGTATATTATTAAACTGCAGTACAGCAACAGCTTTGGCAGACTCCATTTCCCAGAATTCCTCTCCTCAAACTAAACCAAGATACATAATCTTGTGATAATTAATGCAGCTTATTCCATTTATAGTGGTAGTAGTTTTAGTTGGCAACCAAAAGAATCCTTAGTTGCATTAATAGTCCTAGTTATATTAATTAATAACGAGGAAGTAATTACTAATCAGTCATTGTCATTGGATGAATCAAAAAAATGGTTAGTCACAAAAGAACGAAACGTACAAAGCTAAAACAAAGAAAGGGACCAAGTTCAACAAGCATTTTGAATTATAATGACACAGAAACCAATATTGTAATCATAATTCTCCTGCTAATCACCCCCCGAACAAACCCTCAAGACAGGAAAACAAAAGACGCCGTAACTCTTCAGAAAATATATCCTCAACCTTATTTCTCACGCGCCGCGTTCTACTTTGTCCAAAAACATCTCGACGATTCCCCAAGGAGAATTATACATTTCGTAGCCAAACGTGCAATTAAAAACAATTGAAGGTCTGAACTGTTTTGTTATTGAGATGAAAAAATACATGATAATTTGTGTTCATGTCTGATATTTTCTCTGCCACAGTCTCACATATGTACTTTCTCTCATGTCACAGGATGATCCCCTGAGACATCGGCTACTGCCACTACAAGGTAAGATTCCCGCAGAGGGAGGGAGGGAGGGAGGGAGAGAGGGAACTGTTTCTCACTCATTTCATGAAGCTATTCTTCATTTGCCCTAAAAGGCAGCTCGCTGTACACAGAAAACCCACACAGTTTATTGCAGTTCAAGTCAGTCCACTGGGAAGTCAAATAAACAGTATCTCCTCAAGATCTCACATTTGCTGCTTGATAGATTAATAATCTCATGACGGTCAGGCCATAGCCTTCAGGGGTTTGGAGCATGTCGTGTCTTTCCTTTCTTTCTTTTCCTTTTTTTTGTGCTGTTGTTATTTTCTCATGCTAAATTTAAAAAGACATGGTTTAACAGATTTGTTTGATCCTTTGAATTTCTTTTTGAATGCACCCCCTCAAGGGAAATGTACTGAAATGTACTTATTGTGTCCAAACTAGTATAGAAACAATGTATACACTGTTGCAGTATTTGCAGGGGGGGGTTGTACGTATTTGACTTGGTTGTATCATTGCATATGACCTCATACTGCACTTATGTTGATATTGATATGTATTCTTGTACTTTGCATGGTCTTCTGTCGACGCTGCACAACTGTGGTTGATTTTAAATGTGCTTTAAAATCATTTTTTTGACCAAACCAAACCATTGTTTCTCACAAATAGGGTCAGAGAAGTCCCTGAGGAAGAGCTTTGATTTGTTCGACGAGTACCTGGACGTGCGGATCCACAACAAGTTCTTCAGAATGATCGGCGTCAGCGACAACCACATCCGGATCGCAGAAAACGGCGCCACTAGTGACAAAGTGTATGAACTGCTGAAGAACTGGATGCAGAGGCAGGGACTGAAAGCGGACATCAACGACCTGTTGGATGCTCTGCTGAGCATGGACCAGCGGCGCTCGGCCGAGAGCATCGCCTCCACGGCGCTGCAGAGAGGCTACTACAAGCACGCGGACGCGCCCTGAAAGAGAACAAGCTTAATACTCGACAAAACTAAAACAAAAAAAAAAAGCACATAAGACGCTGTCGGTGGACGCTGTGTCTCACGAACAGGCTGACCTCTCTGTGGCTGATGTGCCACCCATTCAAAAGCCAGTAGTTTTTTGTTTTAAAAAAAAAAAAAGAATAAAAACACAAAAAAGGGGGAAGGTCAACTCTCGCCGATTAGTGCTCCGAGGATGTTGACTCTCTGCCGATACACCGAGGTGTAATAATGAACAAGAAGGAAAAGGGTTTGTGGTCAAAATTCACCAGCACAGTTGCCACAAACTCAAAAAACATGAAGGCGTCGACGTCCACAGGCGCAAGCGGCCGTGCGCTCTTGACGTGCGGCCCCAGACTGAAAGCTGAAGACGTCTCTGGGTGCGCGTCTCTCACCTGGTCCTCTACCCAGAACACAGGACGCTGCCTGGAGACGAGGATATACACTGGTTTGTAGGAGTGGCATTAGCTGTGTCACCAATACTGTGCCTCTTTGATGCACTGACCTCTGGCACATGTAGGATGTAAAATTACAATAATGCCATGTGTGTTTGTCTGTGAGTGTGTGTGTTTGTTTTTGTCCTTACTGACGGAAGAATCTTGCCAAGAGTTATCACGCAGCCTTACTAATCATAAACTTTACCTCCTCAATGCTGTTTGATAATCAACATTTTCTCTTTCTTCATGATTTCATCCATACAATGGAGCGATTCAGACAACTTCTGCAGAGCTCAGTGTTGCGACACACAAGGAATTTCACACAAGCTCGTTTCTCTTCTGTTGGAACAGCTGTCGACGGTTCAGTAAAAGCGCTTCCATGAAGTTTTCAAGCGAGTCAGAAAAACTACAAAGGTCATTTTGTTTTTATTTATTGATATATTTATTGTAATGAATAATAATTATTATTTATACCTTTGCCAAAAGTGACCCTGGGAACCAAACACACTGACTGTTTAGCTTCAGGGCAAAAATGACTGACATCAAAAACAAACAGAAACACTTTCAAACTCGCCGCGTTCGGCTCATTTCTTCACAAATGAGCGGCTCTCATTCTGTGTCACGTTAGAGTTGTGACATCGGTCAAAATAAGGACCGAGTCCAGCTGTTTTTAGTTAACTGACCGTAACCGTGTGCCGGCGGCGACTCGAGGCACAGGTACCGATTGTTTTTTGTCTTAGTTCGACTCAGAGAAGATGAAGGAAACCTTTTCTGGATTCAAAAATAGAAGCTCCGATACATTTCCCCCCCCCCCCCCCCCCACTCCTACTTCTCTCCTGTAGTGTACATAGAGAGCAGTCATGCATGTATGAATGTACTGTGTATATGCAGAGCTCTGTTAATAAAACACTGATGTATGAAGTAATTGAATTATGTGGCTGAAGTACATGAATTTGCCCATTAAATGTTTCTGCAGCCTCTCTCTTGTGTATAAAAGGTTATAGAGATATATTATGTTGCTACAGTGCTGGCACTGCCATCTATTGACAGACGATGAAAATACAGCCTGCATCAATTTCAAGGGACACTATACATTGCTTCCACTAACTAATTCTTCTTTTTTAATTCAAGCATTTCTCCACTCGTAGCCTTTTTTAAACGTAGAAAAGAATAATCTACGCAGCTTTTCCTGAAGTAGCATAGCAGTGAATAGGCTTCAGTGCATGTTCAAGTGAATGTATGTGTCTCTTTTCTTTTTTTTTTTTGTACATTTTCTGTGTTTTTTTGCGCTTACATAATTTGATTGTCCAAAAACTGTTCAGTTGGCTCCCCTGCTCTTCTGTCTCTGCTCAGCCTAACACAAAGTTAGGTCATTTCCTCCTTAGTTATTGTTTGCTTGTCATGGATTTCAGATTTAAATTATGCAAATACAACAAAGCTGTTTTCATGTCAATTTCAAATAAATGTTTTGTACAGATGGGTTTGTTTGGGAGTGGTTTGTTTTTCCTTGTCGAGCGACAGTGCAGCGTTTCTACAGTGATTATATTCAAATCTTATTTGAATATAATCAGCGAGGTCCTTGGCTGAACGTGAGCTGAAGGTTTGAGCCCTGTATAAAAGTGTCCAAGGGGCCCATGTACAGATGTAGTTACCAATAAATAATCCTAATCCCATTGATCAAACAAGCAAAGTAAATCATTCAAATGTGATAAAATTGAAACACATTTTAATAACTTCATTCAAATTAAGGTTTCACACAGAACATAAACAACAAAAACTGAACACATCATTCGGTTAATTTAAATTCGAGCAGATTGAGCGTGAACCAGCATGCAGCTCCTAATCTACAGAAGCTAAATGGAACTCATTTGATTATTTACACCTGTGAATTATCTACTTTTAACGGTCAAAATTGGTGCCGAGCAACAGGCCCACTATCTGAGGTGAGAAGGGTTTTTACTTTTGTAAATTGCATATGTAGAAAAATTATCCTATAAAAATTACCCTATAGTTAATGTGACATGTGTCTAACTCTGAGAAATAGCTGTTATTTTTATGACATGGTAAGAGTTTTTGGCAGTACATCCACTGTGTGAGTTCAGTCCTACACAGTAGTTTGCATTGATTTAATTTAACCAGCTTTAACGTTCCCTTTACACCGCAGACTTTTCCACACAGACTTCCCATAAATGTTATTGCGCTCATCAAACGTCTAGTGTAGTTTTAAAGCAGTGTATGTAAAGATCCTCTGTTAATCCTCTGTTCACCCATTTACTCGCGTGTTCATGTTGCAGAACATTTTGTATGAGAAGGTTTGACACAAAAAAGTTAAATCATTTGCACCAGAACCCTCAGTCTCCAACAGCATTATTAATAATTAAAGCAACTCTATGCAACTTTTATTAACATTAAATTGCCAGCCTCACACTCATGTTGATGGATCGCTGACTTGTAATAAAGAGATTGGAGCCTCTGTCGTTTAAAGCTGAACTTTGCATGTTTGGTATCTTTTCTGGTCCTTTCCTATACGGAGCTCCCCCTACAGTTTCGGAGTGTATATTTTTACAACACCACCATCCATACATCCAAGCATTTCTCTTCACTGTTGTAAAAACAAACCGCTGACGCTCCCGGCCATGTGTGTTTGTCTTCAACACAAGCCGTGCAGCCATGTTCTTGCCACTCAGCATCCGCTTTGCATGCTTCTGTGTTTTTTCAATTGTCGCCATTCAATAAAAGCACGTTCACTCATGTGTGGCCCCTCGCTCGTTCAGACAGTCGTTTCCTCTTCCTCGTTTGCTCTGAAAATAACTCTATTGTTGCCTTGATCTTATAGCCGGTACCTGGCCTGCCGTGAAGTATTTTGTGGGGCTGATTCTGAGGACTCTGGGTCAGCGGTCCTGATCTTGCAAGGCTTGCAAGACATTTAAGCATCACAATGACTCCAAAGCTCTTTAATCAGAGTAAAAAAATACTGCAAACTTTGGCAATCAAGTAGAAACCTTGTAAAAAAAATTAAAAAAAAGTCTCACTTAATTAAAGTGACAAAAGACAAAGACCTCATTTAGCAGTTTAATTAAATTAAAATATTTAGTCCGCGTCAGATCGTTTGAAGAGCCTGGCCCTATTTTTCAAAGAAAGACGATGGACATAACTGAGGAGATTTTCACCAGTGTCTTCTTTCTTTGTCACTGAGGAGACGCTCCTGCCTTCACTTTGTCGATTCTCGTTCATCGTATTTTGAACTCTTTTCAACACGCCATCAAAATAATAGAAATGATCATATTCCTGGGTGTCGTCATGGTTTCTGACAGGTGTTGTCACTTCTTGCTCCGGCTCTCCTGTTCCCTCAGGTGCATCCACAGATTCCCCCACAGTCTTTGATCTCTCCATGCAGTGTTTCCAGCCGGCTTCAGTGCGATGTATTAAGCCTCTGCAGAGTGGCACGGTATCACCTGTCGACTGTGGAGGGAAACTTTCATCAGCACACTCACAGCTGACAAGTGAAGCACAAGTGGAACATGGTTTATTTCACATCACATCATCATCGTGTACATGTACATTTGATTTAAAGTCTTAATTTAAATTAGCAGATGAAGTTTTCCTCATATAATGTATTGTAAACGATATTATATATAGTATATTGGGCAGTTTGTGGACAGTTTGTTGTTTTCACTCTCAGGAATCACACATTTTTCAATTTTCTACCCAGTGGTGCCTCAAGAGAGGTGTTTTGGGGCAGAGTTCTCTGGCCTCTCTGACAGTGTTGTCACTGCAGTCTCCTTCCTTGGCTCTAGTTTCTTCTTTTTTGGATTATAGTTCACACATTATCTAAGTTTATTACCCTCTATTTTTTTATGCAACACTCAAAAAACCATTCCATCTTGGGAAAGTAGTGCAGAACGTTAGGATTGTGTGAGTGGCTATAGCCAGCAGGCAATTGACTTATCTTAACTCAGATCAGAGGCCTCAAAACTCGCGTGGCGCACCACTCAATATTGAGTTATAATTGATACATCTCGGTATTCCCTTTAAGGTCATGTTTTTTGTTTCTTTCTTTCAATTTTTCATGTTTCCTGTTTTATTTTGAAACTTACCTCTCTTCTCGTTTCAGACCACGTCACTTCCTGCCCCTGTGTGTTTTCCCTCCAGTCTTGATTGTCTGCCCCGCCCTCATTAGATTCACCTGTGTCTCGATGTCTCCCTCCACCTCATGTGTAGAAGCTGTGTTCCCTTTCCCTTCAGTGTCAGTTCGTCTCTGTACCTCCACATCAAATGTTCCAGCTTTCTTGTAAATTATCGTGATGTGTTTTACAGGTTTTTTTGGACTGTCGCCTGGTTACTGACTTCTGCCTCTGCCTTGCTCTTTTTGGATTTGTTTGCCTGGATTTGTTAGTACTGAACCTGCCTTTTGAGACGGTCAAGTGATTTTGATTTTTGAAACCTAAACTGTTTTGAATTGTGCTTTTGTGGAGTATCAGTCTTAACAATGATGGAGTTATTTCTGTATGTTATTTTTAGTAATGGACTCATTTTGCATCATAAATACATTGTTAGTGTGAGCTATACATCGTTCCATATCAACACAGACAATTTTACTTTTGAAATCATTGCGAAATCATGATGGGATTTTGTGATATAATTTTATTTTAAGCTCATATCGTCCACCCTCCTGCTGAACAGTTCCAACAAACTGGACTAGCCCCCTACTGGCCACACTAGATGCTCAGTGGCCCCAAGGTCTTAGGGTTTGAGAACCCTTCTTATCTTATTTTTATCCTAAATTGACCTGGATGTTCAGGGAATTCTGGTATCACCTCTTAGGAGTGGGAGAAATCAAAACAGTGAAATATATAGATATTTTGCAGTGTGTTTTTAGCATATCATTTATACATTTTGAGTGAGTACAATATATGACTAGGGACATACTCCATATATCGCAGTATCGTGACTTAAATATTGTGATAATATCATACCACTTCACTTACTGTAGCAGAGTTGTGTGCCGTGTGCTTGTTGAGAGTTGGCGGAACTTCTAGAAATGGAAATGAAGAGACTCCTGGATCATGTGGACCTACTTCTCTTCCACTTCCTGGCCTGTTTGTCGTATCTCTTCCGTTGCCTTCATGAACCGTGGCTCTCTGTTCCTGGACGTCTTCTCTCATCCTGAGTCCTGAGAATGATTCTCCTCTCACAGATTCCACACTTGCTTTACTTTTCAGAACGTGAAGCACAGCGTCTGGACTCGGTGTGGTCACGGGGGTCTCCTCTGTAGACGACAGACTGGAGACTTCAAAACGCGGCGTTGTCTGTGTCGTCTTCTGCTCCATGTGCTGTGTTTTTGTCTTCTCTGTCTTCATCATTTTATGAGCGGGAGGTGAGCGTAGGACGGGCTCCTCCGTTGCTGCCTCTTCCTCTTTTATAATGTGATTTATTCTCATATTTTCTTCTTCAGCTGTGTTACCAGGCTGTGTTTGTTGTGTTTCCTCTGGTCTGTGCTTGACCTCCTCGTCAGTATTCGCAGCTGGTTTCATATCTGTTCTCTTCCTCCCTTGCATTGCACCAATGCCTAATTTAAATAGGGCACCTTTCAAGTGTTCATGCTTTGATTTAGCCACTTCATTAATAAAGTTTGCCTTCATAACTTGAGTCATGGGTTGGGGGTCATTTGGCTTTTTTATGGGTATGTTTACAGTTTTCCATCCAGTGTCTGTTTTCAGAGTGACCTTTCTTTTAGATTGTGCGTCTGTTTGTGTCTCCGTCTCTGTGTCTGGAAGGAACAACATGATTAAGTCGTCTTCTCCCGCCACAATGTGATCATTATTTCTTTCATATGTAGAGTCTCTTGACAGGACATATGCTAATGTGTTCTGGTTTTCTTTTTCAACACAATATATATGTGAAGGTTCTACTTCATAGATCCAAAGCGTGGCTTTTTTGGTGAAATCTCCTTTATTATCACCATGCATGGCCTTTAACTTGTACTGTGGTCTATTTATGGATTCTGCAGCCTCACCGGATAAAGGCGGGAGCCTCTTAGTGAGATATCCATCAACGTCATTGTCTGCACTCGATGCAGGTTTTAAGGAAAGTATTTTTTGAAGGCGTTTCTGCAGACGTGAGCTTCCATCTGAGGTCAAACGTTCATCTCTCTTCACAATCCTGATTCTCTGTATCTCTGAGTGTGATGCATGTGAGGATTTCAGCGAGGAGCTGCCAGGGTGCAGAGACACAGTGTGTGAAGTGTCATCTTGACTGACTGAAGCTTTTGAAGACTTTTGCCTGAGAGCTTTAAAGTCCATCATGTGCTGTGCGGCGCTCTCTTGTTGGCTTGTTCGTGATGGTGTCATCTGTTCCTCTGACATTTGTCTAATGTTCATTGCCCAGATTTTGGGTTTCTCCGGAGAGAAAACCTGAAGATTGTGGCCTGAGACAACTGTGCAGGGACGCTGGAGCCGTGCTGACCCCGCATTAGAAATATGAGCAACAGGTTTATTTGCTGTGCCTCTGCAAATAACATGCATCGCTGCTAGAAGATCCCGTTTGAGAAATACTGCAAGACTTTTCCCCTCTTTAAGAAGAGAAACAACCTACAATGACAAGAAAGGAAGATAAAAATAGATATGAAACCATTATGAGATATACATGAGCCATATAACATAAAAACAACACTTTCAAGGACACTAGCCATCACTCATGTTATAGAAGTTTATAGTCTTTCTTGTGGCTTGTCTTTGAGTGAGTCACTTTCGCTGTGAAAGTGTTGGATATATTGCCATGACATAGTGTACAGACATTCTTGGTCCCCTGAGGATGAAACATGACCCTGATGACCTCCTGACGTTTCTCGTTATGCCTCGAGGAGGGCGATATTATCTCCATCTTCCATGAAATTCATGTTCCCTGTGATTACAAAACTGACGATATTCCCATCATCATATGTTTCATGCATGCTTATAAGTGAATGTTAGCGTGCGTACACGAAATAAGGCACTGATGATGAATGTTATTAAGCTAAAACATCAATGTGAGCATTCAGCTGTGTGCAGCCCTGAGGTGGTTCTGCCAGGGGTGCAACAGGGAGCCCCCTCTGAACATGTACAAATGTGATGGTATTGTGCTGATACAAAAGACAGAAGCCTTAGGCCCTGGTCATACTTTCCACATGCTGGAGTCATGATTTTCATCATGCACTCATGTCCATGGTGGACAACAAAGAAGACAATACCCACACATGTACAACTCGGCACAGGAAACGCAATGCAGATCGACATTTTTGTATGATCACAACTATGGGCATGTACAAAATGGTATTTTGTCATTTGTGTTTTGTATTTTAAAAATACTGTTTAAATACTTTCTTTGAAACAATGTGATGATAACATAAACACAAGACTCGAGGTGCTGCTGCAGATTGGACAGCATGGTGCTTTGTGCCTGCTTTAGAGTTGCCCAGACTAATTATTTTTTATTTTGGTTTCATTAAGTCATTGGAGTTATAATAATGGATATTTTCTATACTTTAAACTTGAGGATGTTCTCAATCCTTCGGCAGGGGCTATGGTGTGTCGCCCATAGCCCCTGTGATATGGGCTTCTTGAGTATTTGAAATTAGAACTTATTTATCATGTGATAATTATTGTGGTATTTTTTTTTTGAAAATACAAAAATACAGTGTTTTTATTTTTGATACATGGTGTCACTGCTGTATTTTGTAGTTTACTTTGATACATGTATTAGTTGGGTATTTGGTATTTTATTCCAAAATACAATTGTGTGCATACGAGTGTCTCTTTTGGTAGACTCACCTATTTGCCTTTGTAACATAGCTATATCCAGGCCCTGCGTCACAAGGGGGCGAAAGGGGGGAGTCACCCCCTCGTGACGACGTCCCGGTCCCTTTGACTAAAGATCAATGATCATTTTAACCCAAAATGAAGAATTCAACTGTATCAAGGTAGGGATTTTTTTGTGTGTGCGCTTATGTGAAATGTAGTTTTTGTTTTTTTCTTGGCACTGCCCCCCCCCCCCCCCCCCTCTGTTATTTTCTGCTGGCACCAATTAATTTTGAGCAACTGAAACGAACAATGTCAATTTTGCATCTTCTGCTTCAGTGCTCCAAGGGCGACTGATGCAAAATGTGCGGCTAGAATCTTTGCATTGACTTTGAATGTAATCTCATTGTGCAAAGAATTTGCTTAATGTTCAATGTGGAAGCACAGATAAGTGTTCTTCTCTTTGTACTGAACTAAAATGTCCAAAACTTGGGTTTTTTTACGCTGGGTTGAAGGTAACTAGTCCACTTAACCATTATGTTTCTCAAAGAACATGAATACACAACACACACTTTTGAGTGTGATCAGAGCTGGAGCAAACACAGAGGATGGATTAGCATCCCTCAATTTTTTTACTCTTCTACATCTGCTTTCAGGTGTTCTTGTCCTAAATCTCAAATAAGGGTAAACCAGGAGTTTCTCTTGTAGAGTTAAAAGCACTAGTGTAGTTGGAAACTGCCTGAAAATTCGTCTGCAGTGATCCCGCGTGGTGTGCGGGAACACAAGAGAGCAAAACTGAGAAAACCTCATGAAATAATTAAATGATGTGGGATGTTCATATATTCATAGACAACAGGCTGTAAAAGACATGGATTACAGTGACACTCGTTATTAGTATAAGCCAGTGGCTGATGAATAAGTTATAAAAGTTTTTTATAACTTAATTATATTTTTGGAGATTCACATCATTATGAACTGAAAGATACACACCAGTGCTGCACTCCTTTCCACGATGTCTTTCAGATCCCGATGAGACCAACTGTGTCCGTGGTCATGACGCACGACGTATGCCAAGTAAAAGGGGTAGGTCCTTTGTTTGTGCTGCACGACAACAACAACATGCACACAGTTTCTCTGCAGGAAACACCTGCAGCGATGTTTAGTTTGGGTCAGAAGAGTCCCCGGTCCTCTCAGAATCAGCTGTCCACCGTGGAGCTGTTCTCTGCTCCAGCTGTGGTAATCCGTGACAGTGTCCCCATCTCCATGGGGAGACAAGTCAGAGACAAGCAGGGACATCAGCAGCAGCAGCAGCAGCCACATGTTCATTGTGCTGATGATACGTGACAGCAGGCATCAGAAACCTGCCTTCAGGGTTCTTATCTTTATGGCATTTTCCACTTTGTATGTGTAAACCATGCAGCCAGTTGAGGATCTGCTCTATAACAAGTTGCTTCTTCTGAGGCCGTTTTTATATTTTAATTATTTTATTGTTTTAGAGTTTGATATATATTTAATATGATATGTAGCATTTTAAATGTCAACCCTATGTCGGCTGGGATTGGCACCCGCAGTCCTGCATCCCTTATGTGGAGGACAAAGCGGTAGACAGTGGATGGATCTTTATGATTTTTCAATACATCACTATACTGTCAATATACTTTCACAGTATAGCATTGTTTAGATCTTGTGTCCCACAACAGAGATAAAACGTCTCTTGTCCCCGCCCACCCCTACACTGCTGCTGTATACACACAAAGGCTCCCTCAGTCAGGTCTGATAGTATTGCTTGACAGAGCCCGTTTTCAGACAAAGGAAGCGGCGTATAAATAATGTTGTACATCATTTCTGTTCAGAAAGACCAAACATTGACAATAACACAGATAACCTAATCGTAGGCATTGCAGCTTTAATGTGAAAACATACAATGAACTGGATGTGGTTTGTTCTTAGAAAAGTAGGTTCATGGCCTCTGGTCTGTCATTGGCGGTTGCTCAAATTTTGCATTTTATCAGATGAAGTTATCATGAAACACTGAGCGACAGGGTCATTTACTTTGTAGCTCCCTTACTCTGTCGCGAAGGTAAGACCGGATTCTATCCTTGTTCAAAAATACAGAAAATAAGACTTAAATGGTTTACTTAATTGTTTAATTATACATTTTTTCTGGTGCAAGTAAATGTGACAATATTGTAGATATTTTTATTTATATGTTGATAAGTTATATTAACATGTAAAATGCTGGTTTGGATGGTATGTATGTATTCATTCTTTCATTCATTTTTAAAAAAAAAAGTATTTTGAACTCATAGGAGGAGAATAAATCATAGATTCCAAAACTTGTGAGCTTGGTTTTAATATATAAAAAAAATAACATGTCCAAATATTCTAATGCAGGCCATGTGGAATATCACTGTTTATTTTTAAATTACAGCCTCCAGCGAGCCCTGCAGTCCTGACCGATCACAGCCGTCACGTCAGACGTAACAAAATGGGAAACCTCAGCATGGCATGCCAGATGAGCAACCACAGCAGCAAGACTGTCCGAGTATTCGTGACAGCAAAAACTCAGGAGATTGACAGCTTCTTAACCTCGGAGTCTGGAGGTGGTGATGATAAGATCTCGTCTGCACTTCCCGGGGACAAGAAGTTCAGCTTCAAGAAGGACATCAAGTGCATCCGTGTGCTGGCGTCCCAGACTCAGGAAGTGCCGTGGGAACCTCTGCACTTTGTGTCTGTCTTTGTGGAGGATGAAGATGATGAAAGCGTTTGTTCCAGGCAGATCCTGCACAACATGGCTCTGACTACTCTGGTGACTGTGCTTCTCTATGATGTGTAGAACAGCTCCTCGTGCAGGCCAATCAGGGAGTGGGAATGTCTGTGTCAAAGAGTCTAATTTAAGTTGTTGAACACAAACAATGTTATTCCTACTGTTAACAATCTCTCGTGATGTCTGCAATAAAACTGCCACTCAGCTTTCTGCTCCTCCTGTCTTTGCATGCTGTTATAACACAAAGTAAAAATGAGGTGAGACGTTCAGCCGGCGTCACTGTCCCTGCATGACTGGCCTCCAGTGATCATCTGCTTCAGCCCACATCTCAGGACTGTCACTAAACTGTGACGCCTATATTCTCACTGGAGGCTAATACTAAATTAGATAACATGGCAAAGTTGTCCACAGAGTCGCTTTGAAAAACGAACAAAAAAAGAATCTTTATGACACCTCTCTGTGTAAACGAGTAAATATAAAAACTGCATGTAATCTGGCATGTGATAGGTCAGCTGGACAAGACTACACATGTTGTCTGGCACCAACGCTGACCATGTCGGGACCAGTAGTCCTCATGGAGACCAGAACCTGGACCTTTATTTGGCAGAAACCTCATTTCTGAGGAACTGCTTACATTTATGGCTCAGATTTGAATGTGGTTAGATTAAGATTAGGGTTAGGTATTTCTTTCTCTGGTCTGTCCAAAGGAATTGATGTCCTTAAAAGGACAGCTGCACGAACCATTGCGTGTGCGCTCTTTGTATTTGTGGCTCTGTGACGACCAAAAGAATCATATAAACCATACGGAGTGAGGACATTTTGGGAAAGTGAAGACATTTTGGCTTGTCGTCACAATCTTTGAAGGGCTTTTGGGGGGTTAGATATAGTAAATAGTTAAACTATAGTAAAATATAGTAAAATAAGTAACAGTAAATGTTTGAAAAGGAGCATTAATAAGTTTTCACTCATTAATTCCTGCCCCTTCAGTGCACAACCAGATGCAATATAAATATAAACAATAATACTTTTACATACAATTCAACAATTCAGTGGCATATAAATATAAGTGTGCCAATTCTATAAACTTTCAACTCCACCCCTTGCAGGTTGCACAAAGTTAGCAATGCAAGCTCACAGTTCAATACTCAATTCCCTTGTAAGTCGCTTTAGATAAAAATGCTAAATGCTTAAATGTAGATGTAATAATGGAAAATGGAGTCCTTGTTCCGTCCGTCTGGACCAGCTCCCTTTAACCAGCAGGTGTATTTAACGTCACAAACATTTCATGCTGGATGTGTGAGTTTGCATCAGCTATAAATGATAAAACAGATGTTACATAGAAGAGCAGCACAACACAGTCACTGTTTAGGCCAAAGAGAGTAAACAGTGAGTATTCATTCATCTGGTTAGTATGACAGAGGATGTTTGTTTTTGACATGTTTTTGACATTCAAATGTGTGAGTTTGTTTTCAAAGCATGGATGCTCTGTTCTCATATCAACAGCACTTCATGACCTTTATTATATGTTTATGTTTTCTCATCTTTTTCATGAGAAAAGTTGTTTATTACAAGCAACTCATGTTAAAAAAAACATAAAAATTTAAGCTCAAAGTTGCTATGAATTTGATACACAATGCAAAAATGTTTCAGTCCACAGTTCAAAGTTGTTTTAATTGCAGTTCGAAAACACAGTCATCTCAGCTCCTCAGTCACTTCCAGCGAGGCTTTGAAGAATGTTATTCATTCACCATTCTAATTATTATGTTAATATAAATCAAAGAATCAAAGAACAGTCAAAGAAGGAGAATATTTGTTGTTGACAACTTTATAATGTTGCACATTTAAACGGTCTTGTAAATAAAGTATGTTTGTAATGTAATACAAACATGTACCATTGGATGGCGTAGTGTAGAACAGAACCTAGATTCAGGAGGGGTGTGCAGAGCAAATAAACATGCAGTTCAGTTTCTCACACTAACTAACGAATGACGAGAAAAATATATAGTATATAGTAAAATAAATAAATAGATGAATGAATTAATTAATGAATTAATAAATAAATACACTTTGTTGTTGCTGTTGTAAAACACCCCAGACTGTAGAGGGCGGTCGTACAGTCTACAGTATCGAAATCAAACAACGAAGAAGAAATACGTTTCCTGTTGGGTTAAAGTGCACCAGCTAGCATAGCAGCTAACCTCTCCCCGATCTGTCAAAATGGAAGTAAATCAGACGAAACAAGAGCACCTACTCGCATTAAAAGGTATATTAATGTCGTGCCAACAGTATATTGTGTAGACTGTGACTGCAGAGATTACATTCAGAGTAAAGCATAAGCGTTAATGTTTCTGTGTAGCAGATTGTTGTCATTTTGTTGTTGCTGTTAGCCGCTAATAGCGCTAAATATTGACATTTGTCACGTAGTTTGTGATATTAATAGCTTTAAAGACTATGTTTTTGTCGCTATAGGGCTTTAAAACGTCGAAGTTAAAATTACATATCTGAGTAAGACTTGCACTGTCATGTCAACACGGATGACAGCCCAGTTAGGCTGTTTGTGATGGAGAGCTGTCAATTTAACTCTGCTGTTCTGTTTATTGTCTTGATCCGGTTGGTTCCAGTTCACTAAGTTTTTATAACCTGCTGTTTAATTCGTATTTAGAGCTGGCAGACGATAACTGACACAATTTATAGATAACATAATAATACAATACGACTGAAAGAAAAACCTGCCAATTTTATCAAGTAATCATAACGTTATTTGCTTACGTAAAGAAAAGCCTATAATTATCTCCCTTTCTGTCTTTTCTCATTTAATTGTAAGCATTGAAATATGTCTTTTGGTTTTAGACTGTTCATGGGACCAGCATTTTACAGTATAATAATAGATCCTTCAATAAAATTATTGAAGGAACTATTAAAGAAGAGTTGATTATTGGTGCAGCTATTTTTATTATTTCCAGTCCAGAATTTCTTTTCTTGTCTAAACATAATTGTAATCTTACTCTCTTTGGATTTTCTCACCACCAAACAAATGACAATAACCATTGTGTTTTGAGGACAGTATTAGTGGATCAGTCAACTGATCCAATTCAGGAAAAATGCCTAACAACTTGATTGTCATTGGTAATACCACATATGTGAGAGGACATAACATAGCAACTAACTTTTTTGTTTGTCTGACTTTCCTTCACAGTGATGCGGTTAACAAAACCAACACTCTTTACAAACCTGCCGGTGACATGTGAGGATCGAGATCTACCAGGTGAGTCATCTTACAAACAGAAGATCAGGTTACAAAGACTGAACCAGAAAGGGATTTTATTGGGGGGCTGGAGAAGGAGCTGGACACTATGGCCAAAATCGATTAATCTGTCGTTTATTTTCTCGATTAATCGGTTGGTCCATAAAATATCAGAAAACCTTAAAAAATGTTGATCAATGATGTCATATTTTACATGGTTATGCTGCATAAGATATTGTATGTATTTAAACACAGTAGAATCTGAAAACAAACACAAACTATAGTCAATATAAACTATCGTATTTGACTTATTATCTTAGTTGACTTGGACTGTTTTTAATATTTACTTTCCATCCAGTGTACATCTGCATTTTATCCTGCAGAGTATCCACTGTTTGTTTTTCCCCTTTGGTGAAGATGAGGCACAGAGTGATGGGGGTTCGCTGCTCTGTAACTAAACTCCAAACAAACCATAAATCACTTAGTGGGTACTGGGTAGGATGCTATTTATATAAGAGTATATATATGTCACATGCAGTATTTTTAAAAAGTGCATAGGTTGAATTTGAGGTTACATTTACTTAAATCAATCTCAAATTGATCTCACTTAATTATTTATATCAGAGGTATAATGTGCAGCAGTCATAGTGGGAAGATTAGGGTTGTTAATATAAGTCAGTCAATTGATCACAGTACAAACATATTTGTTGGGCAGAAGGAGAGAAATTTGATCCCAATAAAATCCCTTTCTGGTTCAGTCTTTGGTAACCTGATCTTCAAAGCTCTTTCCTCTGTCTCTTTGATCCACCCAGCAGTACACAGAATACTCAAGCAGTACACAGAATACTCAAATAATGTCACACACTATAAAGCTTTACTATGTACATCTTATGTATCTATAGACACTCTGCTGCTGGTTGACATGTTTATATCCTGAAGCACTGATCACTCAATTGTAACTGTTAAAACTGTTAAGTTTCAATTTGTGTTCAATAGAATCTTTGAACCCTTTTTAGCATTTTTGAAAAATATATTTTTATTATATAATGCTATCTTTTTAACAAAATGTGTATTTTTTGACTCGGTATGGATTTTTATCATGTTTCTGGACATTTGTGTATGAAAGTATATTATAAATAAAATATACTTTGCCCAATAAAGGTTTAAAGTAACATTTGTTTAGTTACTGTACAAATACATACAATATGCAGAATGAAAGTTTATAGAGACTCAGTGCCCTCTCTATTTTAAATTTTGAAATATGTATATTAACACACAAGGATAATGTTTTATTTTGGGCAACATGAGGCTTTGTATTGCTGTTCAAAATGCAGCTGCTCATTTGTTGACTGGGAAGAGACGAGTTGACCACAGGCTTCCTGTTTGTCTCTGGATGCAGTTTAAAATGTTATAACATGTTCTTAAAGTCGTAATTGGTCTCTCTGCCTGAGTTGTATCAAGATGCTCCAATCAGCGCAATGACAACTCAGCTGCTCTTTGACATTTTGAGTTTCAGTCTCTAAACTACTGATGATGGAGCCTTTTTCAGTGTCTGCTCTAAAACTTTGGAATAATATGTCCGTTCATATCAAATCTGCAGTTTTAAGGCTGTGCTTCAGACCAACTTTATGTAGATCCCAGTTGAGCTTGACCCAAAATGGGGTGACATTTTTTGTGTTTTTATATTTATTTATTTTTACTTAATTGTAATTTTACCGTATTTTAAGTATAGCACTTCTGGCAACATGATTTTTTTTTTTTAAATGTGTTCTATAAGTAAATCTGGCCTTTGACCATTGAATTGCTGCAGCACTACAAAATAAGTTGGCACATTCATGTCATGACCTTCACCATATCAGGTGTTCATAGGTCGTTGGGTCAAGACGTTTGTCGCTGTCAGACCTTTCCCATGGAGTTTTCCTTCCAGATACAGGGCTTAATAAATGTATGAGACCACCACCCAAAGCCACAGCTGTCCTAAATGAACACTGTACATAAAAGTGTGATCACTGCAGTGTGTTTTCCCTGATTCATATTTGTTCATGTCAGTAGTTTTAAATTAAAATGTCTAATAATCGTTGTAGCTTTGCAGCTGTTGGCACTTACACGTCTAAGTTACGAGTGATAATGATGAATGGCCCATTGATAATAATGATAACAATTCACGTATTTGTTTACTATTTGATGGTAAATCTGCTCCAGCTGTGATGCACATGTTTCTGGTTTAGACACAATTCGCCGTGTTTTACGATCTTTCCCTCAAGTGTTTTTTTGACACTCTCTCAGTAGAAGGTGATGCGGGTTCATGACACATGTTTTTGTTTTGTTTCCACAGGAGATTCATTCAGTCAACTTATGAGGCAGGATCCTTCCACCATCAAGGGAGCAGAGACGATAATGCTCGGAGAGATGCTTACGTTACCACAGAACTTTGGGTAACAAACGAATGCTTATTTTGACTTTTGGTAACACTTTATACTACCGTACAGTAAGAAAGTAATAGTATAATAGTAATGGGGGATTAATATTAATTAATACAGTCTTGTTTTAAAGTAATCACTTTAATTTCATTGTAATAACATGCTTATTATCAGTTTAGATTCACAAAGTTTTTTACATAAAGGTTTTTTTTATCTGTTTTATCATCTTCTTATTACCACACTATTACTGTTATTATAAACAAGCTTGAAATTGCAGTAGAAATAAGATAGTATAACCATAATATTTCCTCCCTTTTGCAAAAGTATTGCCATACTATTACCATGTTATTACTGTACTTTAATGTAAAGTGTTACCAGACTTGAAAAATAAAAATCTGCTATTTCTATGCCAAACTGTTTATTCCCTGTGATTTGATTTGCCGCATTTCTTTGCATTACACAGAAATATTTTCCTCGGGGAGACCTTCTCTAGTTACATAAGTGTGCACAATGACAGCACCCAAGTTGTAAAGGACATTCTAGTCAAGGTACTGCAAGGGAAAAAATATGTACACGTCAAACTTCACTTTTATTTATTTACACTTCACACAGTTATTCTGTCATGTGACCTTTCACAGGCCGACTTACAGACCAGCTCACAGAGACTCAACCTCTCTGCGTCAAACTCTGCAGTAGCAGAACTCAAGCCTGAATGCTGCATCGATGATGTCATCCACCACGAAGTCAAAGAAATCGGAACACACATGTGAGTGTCTGTGCTGTGTTGACTCACTTGTTTTGTTTTGTTTTGTTTTTTGTAACTTTCCAATGAAAACAAATGTCTGTTTCACTCAAAGCCCGATGTTTCTCATTGACATTCCACTGCTGCACACAGGAATTGATTAGATATAATATAGTCAAGACATACAGAGGCAGTGAGTGTAACTGACAAATATTTCATGAAAAGTTTCAGAATTTTACAGCTCAAAAAAAACAAAACAGTCATTTAGCAGTCTCCACCCGCCACTGTAGCACAAGTGTATACATACAAACGCTCACTCAGTAATCCCTCAAAATCATCTCCTTCTTCTTATTCCTTATTCTTTCGGCTCACCACAGTGGATAACCTGCCCCCATCTTGCCCTTTCCATCTGTTACACCAACTGTCCTCATGTCCTTCCCAACATCTATGAACTTTCTCTGTGGTCGTCGTCTTTTCCTCCTGCCCAGCAGCTCCATTTTCAACATCATTTGTCCAGTATAATCACTATCTCTCCTCTACACATGACCAAACCATGACCAACGGTTTGGTTAATTTCCAAACCGTTCAACCTGAGTAGTCTCTCAAATATGCTCATTTTTAATCCTGTCCATCCTGGTCACTCCCAACCACAAAATCTCAGCATCTTCAGCTCTGACACCTCCAACAGAGACAAAAAAAAAGTCACTTCCTGCAGCTATAAATCCAGAAATGTCACGCCAGGTTCAGAATCAGAGAAAAAAAAAGTGCTACATTGTTGAATAAAGTCCCAGTCGTGTATGTTGATTGTTATTCTTCTGAATATTTATTTCCTCTGTTTCCATTCCCAGCTTAGTGTGCGCAGTCAGTTACACCACACATTTTGGGGAGAAGCTCTATTTTCGGAAGTTCTTCAAATTCCAGGTGAGTATTTGAAGTGCGCTCATTAGATCGCAGTGGTTAAAGTGTAAGCTTGGAGTGGACCTGACAAATGTCACACCTCCACCATAGAGGCAAATGCAATTACCGTGCATTTGGTGGGCTGCGCTCGCAGTTTGTGAACAGGTTGCCGCCTGATATTTGACAATAACGTCTCTGTCTTCTGTCGGATTTCTGTTTCTGTCACACTGTTTGCAATGGAAATGCAGGCGGCCTGTGATAAAACGACAACATTTAGTTTACAATCTATTTTTAATCAGGTTTTGAAGCCGCTGGATGTGAAGACAAAGTTCTACAATGCAGAGGTAAGTCCGCCACACTCAAACACCAGCTGCTGCTGCTGCAGTACGCACATATATATGTATATATACATCTGTCAACATGTCTCGCTGCAAATAGAAGAACTGTATTGTATGACATGCCAGTTCTTAAGTAGCATGAATAACATGCTTCAGATCATATTTCAATGCGTAGTTGGAAACTCTCAGTCTGCTAATAGATGGCGATAGTGTTAGAGAGACTTCATGGAAAACCTGTGCACCTTCATTAAGTAGAAAGGGTTGGAGGTCGACTGGTTCTCTTGGTTTCCTTTTTTCCCTCATTTTCACAGCAGTAGTTTTTTTTGTATTAGACTGCATATATTCATTGTCATCATCTTTTTTGGCATGTAACTTCATTTGTTCATTGTGTCTTGTATTTTATTTTCTCCATTAGAGTGACCTCAGTTCTGTGGTAATTGTTTCTTCTGTTCTCATGGCTGAACGTTAATGTCGCTTCATCTTTCTGGCGCAGCAGACGTTTGTTTCTCTGCCCCCCGCCCCCCCCGACAGAAAGGTGCAAAGCAGAAAAATGGAAAGGAATGTATTGGCGTTGACACATTTACGAGACTAGTGTTTGGATTAACGTTAACACATTAGTCTTCAACATAAACTTTCCATTTTTTTCCCCTTTTTGCCCTTTCTCTGGATGCTTACACCTTCTCGCAAACTCATCTTTCACAGGGCTTGGACTTTTTAATTGATGGTATAAATGTGGGGGGCGGGGTCTGCATTGATTATGCAATTTAACATTATCGGCTTGATCAGGGTTTTGTTTTTTTTCTATGTTACAAAGAGAATTAATTTTGTTGGATTGTCAGTGGATATTGGACCAAAATGACCTTTTTTCCCGACAATCACTGATTCATCATGTACTCATTCTGAGTTAATGAAAGGAGAGTATTTGATTACAGTGTGTAATAAAAAATGAGAGGTTTCAGGTTTGGGTTGTAATGGCTTTGCATGAAACAGACGCTGAGCTCTGTGATTTTAACATTAACCTCTGTCAGAATGGTTCATGATCCGCTCTTTTGTGTTGAAATGCAGGCATGGACTAATCTTTGCTTCTCTCTCATTGTACTGTATAGCCTGTTAAGTAGAGGTTGCACTATACATGTTCTTTCTCACCCAAAGCATCAACTAGTTATCTTCATTAAAACAACAGTGACATTAAATACCATTTAAGTCAAATAATAATGTAAAAAAACGATGTAAAAGTACATACTTGTTGTAAATAAGATAATAATAACTGTCCAAATTTTACAACCATAGATGATAATACATTATTATATTAAATGATGATTTTATTTACAGTAAGTGATAAATCAGGTCATCAATATCACAATAACCTATCCACAATAACAATTAAGTAAGTGTTTGCAGAAAAATATAAAGGTACTAAAGGTGTGTATTATATTACCTTATTTTAATATATTATAATACATCTCCATTTATTTGCTTTTTATTATTATATTTTGTTTTGTAAATCTGAACCTGAACACAATCCAACTTTATTTGTAAAGCCCTTTAAATCAACCACAGTCGGACCAAAGCGCTGTACAGAATAATAAATAAAAGACAGAAGCTCACACGAGGCAATAAAAGAAAAAGAAGTACAATAAATGAAAAGACATAAATCATAGGTAAAAGTAACAACTTTCAATAAAACACAATGATAACAAATACGATAAAGTATGTGTAGTGTAATAAAAAGTAGATGCATTATCAAGTCAAAATTATACACAGGTGCAACTAATTAGTATTTAATTGTGTTTAGTTAGTCATCAGATTGTGTAGTAGTGGCAAATGTGATTTTTAAATTCTTAGATAAAGTAATACCAGTCCTTGTTTTGCAGCTCTCGCATGACGTTTATATGGAAGATTTACAACTATATAAAATTATACATATATATATACATAAACTCATAAAGGTGATATGAAAACACTCACAAACTAGTTGACGAATGAGCGACCACATTGAAAACTGAGTCGCTGTGCAACCTCTACTGAATATTCCTGCTGGTCAGCAACACTCGTACTAACAACGTCCTCAAAGGTCTACTGAGCAAACCTGGTAGTGTCAAGAATTAGTGTTTGTCTGTTTGACGTTCGTCTTATGAATGTTAACTCTCACATCACGTAGATTAAAGGATACGTTCAAGGTTTTTCTTTTTCTTCCCCAAGTCGATCTCAAAACATCGCTCACAAGGTCATATGTTCACTGACAGAGTTACAGCTGTTGGCTGTTATCGTTCCTTTTGACTGTACTGGCTGTGAAAACATCATTATTTCTGGTGTATCTCTGTAGCAACAAAAGCCACAGTCTTATTCTATAGCTGGACAGAACCAGATTAAATTCTTCCTGTCAGTTTTTACTAGGGAGGAATACTTCCATAAATCCTTTTTAATGAGGTTACTAAATATTCCTCTGGGTCTGGTTTTCATTTAAGCTACTTGATGTTTCACTCCTCCTCACTAATACCAGTGTAAAAACATCCATCACTTGTTTTATGTAAATCAAACTTCAGATGCTGCATATTCTTTGTTTAAATAAAACTAATCATATATATATATATATATATATATATGTATATATATATATATATATATATATATATATATATATATATATATATATATAATGAAAGTTATAGTTCAGGGGCCATATACTGTATAGCACAATGTGAACTCAAGTGGGCCGGACCAGTGAAATAATAGCCTAATAACCGATAAACAACAAGAACTCCAAATTTTCCCCTTTGTTTTACATTTCAAAGTGTCTTTTTTTACAAAAACATATAATGAACAACCGGACATTTCTTGAGAAAATAAGTGAAATTTCAACAATATTATACTTAAGTTTTACCATTTACTCGTGCGCAAGATCACCGTGAATCTACAAAGTAACTCTCAAAAGGTACATACGGGATTGTGACTGTTGTTTTAAGATTCTCTTGCAACGCTTTGAACGTATCTTTGAAGGCAGTAGGATTTTTGCACAACTCC
The DNA here is from genome assembly GCF_958295425.1 of Solea solea. NCBI lineage: Eukaryota > Metazoa > Chordata > Actinopteri > Pleuronectiformes > Soleidae > Solea > Solea solea. Next base: position 5,661,496 of record NC_081152.1, read on the forward strand.
TCTCCCTAAACCTAAAGAAGGAAGTCTACGTGTTGCTCAGTTCACCTCGGAGATTATACACTTTGATTGTGAGCAAAGCGAAGCGAAATATCGGCGTGACGGCTGTCGTCTCTGCTTCAGACAGATGAAGTGTTCCTGGAGGCTCAGATCCAGAACATCACTACCTCGCCCATGTTCATGGAGAAGGTCTCTCTGGAGCCCTCCATGATGTACAACGTCACAGAGCTCAACACAGTCGCGCATGGAGAGCAAGGGTAAAAGCACGCCTTCCCTCTGTGTTGATGTGACTGTAAATGAGACATCAGTGTGTGTGCATTGATCAGCTTTGGCGCTGTCACTTTTCTCAATCAGGGAGTCTACGTTTGGGAAAATGTCCTACCTGCAGCCCATGGACACGCGACAGTACCTGTACTGTTTGAAGCCAAAGCCGGAGTACGCGGAGAAGGCGGGGGTCATCAAGGGTGTGACGGTGATAGGGAAGCTGGACATCGTATGGAAGACAAATCTTGGGGAGAGAGGGAGGTTACAGACCAGTCAGCTGCAAAGAATGGTATTTATTCATTCATTTATTTAGTGTCTTTGAGTGAATTGTATTAAAATCAGAATGGGAAATGGGATACGTTACATTTGCCCCCTCAAAAACAAAGTTACAAGCAAGAAAAATCACAATTAAAATGATCAACATAGAATATAACCAACATAACCATATGATTGATGACGTGCTTCTTATGTAAAATGACCCTTAATTCATTGGCAAATATACACAACTGAATCATACAGTGAAGGTCGAGCATGCACAGCCCAGTTGTGTTAGACAGATTATAGCTTATTCCTGGTATAGTGTTCTACGTTAATCCCTGGGCAGGTTGATGGAATAAAATACAACAAGTACATACGGAAAACAAAGAAAGAAAACGAAAACAACCCAATTATATTTGTACTACTACTAATAATAATATAAAATAAGTGATACAGCAAGGGAAACCAGGACATAGGGAGAAAAATGCAGGTAACTGGTGCTGAAGTGCTTTTAATAAGTGGCACAGTGGTTAGCAGTGGTTAGCACTGTTGCCTCACAGCAAGAAGGTGCTGGGTCTGATGCCCGGTCTGGGGAATCCAATTTTGACAAGACACATTGGGTCAGGTTGGTCCCTTGTGGCGTTGTGCTCAGTCGCAGTGACTCTGATCAACCCTCCATCTGCAATTTCCGGTTGTATAATGACAATAAAGATGATTTCCTTTCCTTATTGTACGTCGATTTATAAACAGTTTGAGATCAATTGCAAGGAAATGGAGTAAACTACTAAGTTCCAGACTTTGCTGTTGATATTTAAACATACAGATACTATAGTGATTTAAGATGGTCACAGGTCAGGTTTGTGCTCTGCCAAATTTCCAAAATCAAATAATCAAATTTTTTTAAACAGTTGTAACTTTAGTCGTGGTGCTGCTACTGTGTGTTCCCCAGGCTCCAGGTTATGGAGACATCAGGTTGTCATTGGAGATGATTCCTGACACTGTGAACCTTGAAGAGCCTTTTGACATCGTCTGTAAAATCACCAACTGCAGGTAAAAACCGTCAGGGAAATAGTTTCAATTTGAGCAAGAATATCAAGACTACATCAAATGTATAATGTGATTGAATGATTATGTTTTCTGATGTTTGTGTTGTAGTGAAAGAACCATGGATCTGGTGCTGGAGATGTGTAACACCGGGTCCATCCACTGGTGTGGTGTTTCAGGGAGACAGCTGGGAAAACTCAGCCCTGCTGCATTTCTCTCTCTGCCCCTCACTCTCCTCTCATCTGTGCAGGGTCTGCAGGTAAGACTGACTCTTCTATAAATCACTACTGTCTTTTACAATTTACAAATGAGTTCACATAATGCTGATTAAGACTTTCAGCTCCACACTACTCTGTGTGACTCTTATCTCTGTCAGTGCTGCAGTGTCTGTGGCGACATTTCTGCGCTGCACACAGAGCGATGTCTTTTTACGCTATGACTGAGCAGATGAGGAGGAAGAAGCACACAGTGCGAGTAGAGTCAGGCAATATTCTACTCTAAGTAAAAGTACTACTATTTTGATAAAATGTTAATTAAGTACAAGTAAAAGAACTGGTCTAAAAATGTACTCAAAGTAAAAAAGTTGTATTTTTTTACGTACAGTACTTTCGAAAAAAACATACTTAAGTAAAAGTAAAATTGCAAATTTACTAAAAAGTACATGTACACACAAAAAACGACTCAATTACAGTAACGCGACTAAATGTAATTCATTACTTTCTCCGTCTGCTGAAAGCACTAAAACACCTGGGCGCTCAGTAGGACTTCACATCATATTTTAATCACAATCTCGACATCATGCAGTATTGGAAATGCCTGTTCTGCTACAGCAAATCAAGAGCTCCATGAGTAGCTGTTGCTGCTGTTTCCCTCACCAGGCAGCTCCAAGTTTCCTGGATGAAGTCTGGACAAATACCGCTACTGAAAGACAGGTTTACAACCGTAAAGCACTGTAGCAAACATCATCACTAAATGTTTAATGTCTCTTTTGTTCAGAGCTCTTTCTCCTCTTCTTCTTTGGTGTATTTTTTTTTTTTACTGTACTTGACATCCAATCTTCTTCTGGATTGAATTATCCATCACTGTTTCCTCCTCTTCTTCTTCTCTTCAGAGTATCTCTGGACTGAGACTCACGGATACATTTCTGAAGAGGACGTATGAATACGACGACATCGCACAGGTGTGCGTGGTCTGTCCGTACATGACCAACGAATGCTAGACATTTTATTGAACCTCTTATTGCGTTTTAGATATGAGTGGACCAACTTTGGAATTATGCATTACACTCTTTTTTTGCAAGTGGATGACGCTGTATTTTAAAAATAAATTGTGAATAATATAAACCACTGTACAATGTAAATGTGCATACATGTGAATAAAACCTATGTCATCTTTGATTTCCTACTGCTCTCTTTGTGCACTGTGGTTTTTGTCAGACAGAAACATATACTTTATTATTAATATTAAACCTTTAACACCTTTAACCAAACCTCAAAATGTCTATCTGGACATTTTTATTTGCTTATTTGAACCATAAAAGGACCTGAAGATGTCCTGTGACGAAGTGCTTTTGCACATTTTCCCAGAATAACTTTCAATATCTGGCAGTTATTTACAATTTACTGCGTGTTAAAATAGTGAATAAACAATTTAAAACGAGAAATGAGAAAAAAACGACTGAAGTTGTGCATGGACACCAGATTTTGCATGTTAAATTTGAGATTTGAACAGTGTAAAGCGTATTTAAAATAACATTTGTTTGAGTTTTTGTCTCAATGTCCAAAAATAGATCAAACAATTAAAACTGTGTACAAGCATTTTCTAACTCTTTTCTGCTGATTTACTTCCTGCAACAGCACAGAGACATTACCATAATAACCACGTCGTGTAAATACGGTAATGCAACATTTCAATGCTTCATTTTGTCTGAAAGACCTTAAAGTCAACTTTGTCTTGCAATTAAAAATGTAGGGCAAATAACTGTAAAGATTGATTATATTCCTTATCAATTTTCATAATGAATGAGTAATTTTAGTCCAAGTGTGATTGCTGATAAATCAGATGACTTGTTGTAATGAGAGAAAAAAGAAAGTCGATCAACTTCAAGACATTTATTCACATATTTTTGACAAAACATTTTTGCTGCCTTGGCATAACTATTAGTTTCCTTGAAGCATTTGTACTCAAATACCAGATTTAAGTGCATGCAAAATGAACAATCTGAATAAATTGTTACAATGAAATGAGCTCAAAATGGGGGGGCGGGGGGTTCCCTAAAGTGCAAAATCCGACAGAACTCAGGCCGCAGTCACTGGGATACACTTCCACAGTCGCCTCAAAAGTGAAGGCGTTCTCACTGAAAAGCAGTGACGTGATCTGAAGAACTGAATGGTCCCAGTGAAAGAATAAGAGTTGTTCCGTCTCGTCTACAAAAATAGTGACAAACAAGACGCAGTATATACAAAGTAAATGGGATGTTTTTCTGTGTCGTGTATGAGAGAAAAAAAAGCTGCGAATGTTCCCTGCAAATGCTGTAAAAGTACAAACCTCCCTCGCCCTCGATTCATCGCAGACAGAGACGCTCGTGAAACAAAGAGGGAAGTATTTTTACCACACGTGAAAACCGATCTCTGCCGTAAAAGCTCAAAAAACCAAAATCACCTACTCCTGTCCTGTCGGTAAGATTGAACACATTCTTGCTTCTCTTTGTTTTTCTTTATGATGAGGTGCTGATCTATTTTGCCGTAAATGTGTGGGATGCTCTGTGTCATGGTCCAGTCTCCTTTCGTGAGCCTTGAGTCACAGTAAAGTGCCTTCAACCCCATCCTTGTCTCCTCCTTCCTGCCAGGCCGGGGCTCTAAGAAATGGGTGTAGAGATTGTAATCGCGCCTTGTGGTTGTCCTTCCCTCGGAAGAAAAACCTTCAGGCTGTAATTAAAAGTTAAAAAAAATAAATAAATGGTCATGTTAGTAGTAATGGCTTTTTTCTGTTATTGATCATTAATTGCATAAAAAACCTTTTTGCTTCATGTAAATCAAGTGAGCTGTGGCTATTAACATCTGAAACACATGTAAACATAGTGTATTTCCTGTTATAAACAAGAAGTTGACTCTCTTTCAGAAAGTATCACTGGTATCACCATAGGAACTGATTAATACCACTTGTTTATGTCTGATACCGCACAGATATCGCAAACATAGTAAGAAACTGCCTTTTTTGACTCTTTTAAATAAACTAAAAGACAGTCAGAAGATCCAACTTCACAGTACTGCAGCTGTAAAAGTCCAAATACCTGAGCCGATCATGAGTGTTCCTCGGCGCTGCCGCTGAAGGAGCGGCTCCGGATGTGGTTCCTCAGCTGCTCGATCAGCTCTGGGTTCTGCTGCTGGATCTGCTGAGCAAACTGTTGTCCCCTGTCACACGGAAGAGACAGTTCTCACCAGTAATTACCCAGTAATACACAAATGAAACTCTCCGGCATGAGTGCTGAGACAATGAGAGAAAGTCAGCGTGTACTTACGCTTCAATCAAACTGGAAATGTCTGAGAGTCCGCCCACTCCTGCTGCAGTACCTCCCACTGCATTAGACATCATCCCAGACATGCTTAACACACGGGGGACACAGTGACAGTGAGACAGAGAACATTATGTCCAAAAGTAACGTCCAGATCAAAAAGACCATCAACTGGTTTAGACACTTACAGCTGCTGTACTTGCTGGTTCTGCATCACACTTGCTGCCTGTGAAGAGAAAGCTGAAATTAATTGTGTATTAAAAGCTCTCTCTGTGTCTGTATGTCTCTCTCTCTCTGTCTGTCTGTCTCTCTCTTTCTCTCTGTCTGTCTCTCTCTATCTCTGTGTGTGTATGTCTGTCTCTCTGTCTGTCTCTCTCTCTCTCTCTCTGTGTCTGTATGTCTCTCTCTCTCTTTCTCTGTCTGTCTCTCTCTGTCTCTGTGTGTGTCTGTCTCTCTCTCTCTCTCTGTCTCAGTGTGTGTATGTCTCTCTCTCTCTGTGTCTGTCTCCCTCTGTCTCGTCTCTCTCTCTCAGTGTGTCTGTATGTCTCTCTCTCTCTTTCTCTGTCTGTCTCTCTCTGTCTCCGTGTGTCTGTCTCTCTCTCTCTCTCTCTCTCTGTCTCAGTGTGTGTATGTCTCTCTATCTCTGTGTCTGTCTCCCTCTGTCTCGTCTCTCTCTGTGTGTGTCTGTATGTCTCTCTCTCTCTCTCTCTCTCTCTCTCTGTCTCTGTGTGTCTGTCTCTCTCTGTCTCTGTGTGTCTGTCTCTCTCTCTCTGTCTCTGTCCAGCTGATGTAGTTTTTTCCGTCTGTTGTCGTTATTTATCATTTTGTCATTTTGTGTCGTAAATATGCTTTTATTGTGAAGTGTCTGTCATCCCATATCAAAACAAACACTTTTACTTTGAAACGCTGCAAAATATCATTAGTATTATTATTTATTATGAGCTGTGCTCTTACCATGCTAATGAAGGCGGGGTTGTTTATTAAACTAGCCATGTCGAAGCCCAGTCCAGCAGCTACCTGTGAGGAGAGAAGAAAAATAACCATGGGTGTCAATCAGTAAATCAGACTTTATTTATATCGCGCTGTTAATGCAAATAAAAACAACACATAAAGGAAATGCTGTCAAAGATCACAGTAATCACACATATTTAAACACTGGGGACTAAAAATGCTAGTGAACGGAATAAAAGATGACAAAAATAAAGGTAATACAGTAAATACAGCTAATAAGAGAAACATCTAATAAAATATAACACATTTAAAATAAAAAATGAGAAATATAAAGTCATAAAATATTATTAAAAATAAATAAAATTCTGTAAGAACAACAAAGAAAAAAAAAACAATAAGAACTTACTGGACTGGTTGCTTCTTTTTGCTTCTGCTCTGCAATCTTCAGGTTGGACTTGTACGTGTCGTTGTCAGGGTCTAAAACCAGCGCTTTCTTAAAGAAGGAAATGGCCTCTGGGTATTTGTTCATGGCCGTCAAAGCCAAACTAGAGGACACACACACAAAGGAGAGAGAGAGAGACTCCAGGTATTCTAGAGCAAAAAAAACACCTGTTTTTATAACAGGGGACAACATGAGACTCACCCCATCCGTCCATACGCTTTACTGTAGGTTGGATCAATCCCGATGGCTCTCTCACAGTCACCAGTCGCCTCTGTGTAACTGCCCAGTTTACTGTGAGCTGCCGCCCTGTGTGAAGTGATAAAAGGAGAACATTTAACTATGTTCACATGAGGGAAATCCCATTAAAACATGAGTGAAATCCCGTTGGTGTAATGACCTGTTGCAGTAGTACACGGCGTTTCTTAGGTCCAGATCTATGGCCTTTGTGTAGCACTCCACCGCACATCTGTAGTTCTCCTCCTTCATGTGATTATTCCCTAAAAACATTAAATAACACACGCATGCACACATTAACCGTGGTTACAACACGTAAGCAACAGCCAGTGATGAAGCGAGTTCACACAATGCTGATTAAAGGAAAGGAAACTAAAGGAAAGGAAAAGAAACAATAGGAAAGGAAAGGAACAGAATGGGATGGAAAGAAAAGGAAATGTAAGGTAAGGTAAGGGAAATAATAGGAAAGGAAACGAATGGAAAGGAAATAAACAGAAAGTAAAAGGAAGGGAAAGAATCTTTATTGTCATTAAACAACCTTCGAGGTTAGATGGAGGGTTTGTATTGGTCACTGCAAAAATGATTTTCAACAAATTAAATTAAGCCATATTAGTGGAAAATTGTTATTTTTTTGCCAAAATGAATCTTGACAAGCAAGTTTTGCAAAAACAAATGATCTAATTTATAAGAAAAAAAAGTATCGGACTTTGTCTTAATAAGATATTACAGCTTACGCTCAGCTTTAATTACCATGAAATCCCAACTGCTCCTGGTTTGTGTGTTGTATTAAGGACGTGTTCAATACACACAGAACATTCATTATCACAGATTAGTGTGTGTGTGTGTGTGTGTGTGTGTGCGCAAATATAAGACATTCTAAGGTATAAATTCTTAAAGTCAGCTTAATCAAGTTTGTCCTGTTCTTCCTCATCATCACAGGCTGAAAGTGGCTGCAGATTTAAAAGCTAGTTTTAATTATTCCAGCCAAGCAAAAATGTTCTTACCCCATTGGCAGAATGTGTTTCTTAATACAAGAACATTGTAATCAATTTAAGAAGATTTGGCTTATTTCTTTAATGTGTCGTGTCTGCCCGCCTCTTTGGCTGAAAATGCCAAGTTTCCTCCTAATCCTCATAGTCCTGACTCATGTGTGTGTGTGTGTGTGTGTGTGTGTGTGTGTGTTTGTGTCACAGCAGCGTCTCTGTCACTCACTGCAGCACCATCTCACTTTATGTCTGAGCATGTTTCTGAGCTTAAGATCGTAACCACTGCGTAAATACCTTGATTCCGCATTTTATTTTTGCCAGCAGAAGTTACACACTGGAGCTTTAACTAATCCCAGTTTATATCTTAATCTAGCCTGTTGCAAATGCAGTGAATGGACACACTGGAGAGGTTATCGGCTTAAAAAATGTCATGGTTGCCTTTTAATTTAGATTTTCTATCAGTGCTGAGAACAGAAAACCTAAATACTACAAACAGCGTGGTACATTTACTGCGTCTGTCTCTCGTCTTTTCCCCTGAGGTACACAAACCCAGCAGTTGTCAAAAGACCATTATACACCAAACATGTAAATGAGTTCCACTGTTTACCTTCATTCTTCAGCTGCTCTGCTCGCTCGATGTCTTCGGGAGACGGGGACGTCTCTGGTACGGTTATGTTGTCGTTCTGAACAAATGCAAAGCGGTGGACACGAGTGATTTATCTTGTTGTCTTTGTGCAGTAATCTCATATACAGTAAGTCAGTTATTATGTACAGTTTTGTATTTTCTTATTGTGTTTTGGGCTGTTCCACAGCTTTTGTATGCATATATATATATATATATATACATTTGTCCCAGTGCACATATGCATAGCATTATATAAAAGCACTTTCCTCTTATGTGAAAGCATGTGAATAGTACCCACCTTCAGCAGTGAATTGAGGAATATCTCAGTGAGAGGCTGCGGCACAGCCAGGTGACAGTCACTGGAGCTGATCTTAAACGTGGTCTCCAAACACTGTATCGCCACTGCAGAGGAGGAGGATCGGTAAATTACGACAGGGTGACATCAATCCCAGTGCATTGGTGGGGTTTTATGGCCTCAAAGTAATATTGTAATGGTGAGGAAGAATTTGGCGGCACATCCAGAGAAAGAAATTGAATAAACTACGGCGCGCTGATGTGACTTACTCCTGATTGTTCTCAGTGAGTGTGAACTGAAACGCGAGCAGTGGGGTCGACCTACCTTCGAGGCTTTCCTGCTCGTCGGAATTCAAAGCGCCGCAGTGTGTTTGATCTCGTAGGAACTGCACAATCGAGAACGCCAGGCGCTTCTCCACTGCCATTTTTACCTGAAAACTGGAGGACACAGGAAGGGAAACCCAATGTTAAAATGTATAATTGATCAATAAAAGGGTACAAGACACGTGTTCTAAGCCATGCATCACTGATCCATGACTCGTGATGATTACATGTTTGGTATAATCCTAATTTGAGACAAACAGCAGAGAACCGGACCTCCTGAGTGGCTGTGGTTATTGACCTGTGCTTCAAAGTGTTTCTCTGTGACATTAAATTTTCATGACTAAATAAGCAGACATGAAAAAAACGTGTTCAGGTATTATTCATGAGGAAGGAGCGTTTACCGATTCCTGGCTGCAGAGAAAAGGTAGAGGAAACATGGTTCTGGAGGTTTTTAATGTGTGTAATAAGTTCTTGTTGTAGTGTTGTCATCTACACATGGACACATCTGTAGTGTTTTCACATATTATTTGGTGACATTAAGGTCCAGTGTGTCAGAATGACGTTTGAGAAACATGTTGCCACAAAATGTCATGAAGCATAAAAATTCTTCTTTCAGGGGTCATCACAGCAGATCGTCTGCCTCCATCTTGTCCTCTCCCGTGTGTCCTCTTTCTGTTACACCAACTGTCCTCATGTCCTCCTTCACAACATCCACGAACCTTCTCCGTGGTCTTCCTCTTTTCCTTTCCTCAACCTTCACTCTCTCACTTTATTTCTAAACCGTTCAACCTGAGCTGTCCATGGAATATGCTCATTCCTAATCCTAGTCCATCCTGGTCACTCCCAAGGAAAATCTCAGCACCTCCAGCTCCACCTCCAGCCAAGCCAAACATCAAAGCAGGTGTCACTATGGTCCTGTAGACCTTTCCTTCCACTTTTGCTCCTATTCTTCTGTCCATAAATAAATGTGGTCCACTTATCTGTTGATATGTCCTGCAGTCTCTGATAATCGAGTGATCCCTTCCTGCAGAGGGGTTCTGTGCTCACATCAGCAGTGTTATGATGTTATATTACATATAACTCCTTTAAAAAAAAAGCAATAACAGTCCTTTACTTACTTACTACTTGGTATCAAAAGCGCTGACTTAACTTTTTTGTTTGTTAGTACTTTGTACAATACAATCAAAAAAGTGGAACTCAATGCAATTTAATCCCAAACTGCAGAACTGCAAACACGGCAGCTTCTCCTCTAACTTTGACTGTTTTCTACACTTTTCTTCCGATGTGCCGTGCGTGTTCATGTGATCATGAGACAGCACGTAAAGGACAAAAAATAATACTATTACTTCTTTATAAAGTGCAATACCTCAAACCACTCGTTACTGGGTAAAGTAATATATTCCAATAATATACTGTATATATAAAAGTAACACGTTAGTAGTGTTTTTACTTTACTTTGTTGTTTATATTTCTAGCAACTTTGACTTTTACTCCACCACATTTCCTCTAACTGTCTTTGTTACTCATTACTACCATATACAATCAGAGTTGGTTGGTATTATGGTCTGTATTTACATAGAGCTTTTCTAGACTTGATGAGCTGCTTGGGATTAAATGTGTTGCTTAAGGACTAGGGCCGAAACAATTACTCGTAATGAATTAATAATTAATCGATTACTAAATGAATCGCCAACTATTTAGTATTTAGTACTATTAAGTATTTTTAAGGAATTAAAGCAAGTTTTCTGATTTTTTTAGCTTCATAAATGTGAATATTTTCTGGTTTCTTTGCTCCATATAACAAAGAAATCATGTTTGGGTTTTGGACAAGACAACGAGACGAGACATTTGAGAACAATGACAACATTTGAGGTTTGAGAAACACTGATCAACATTTCCTGACATTTAATGGACCAAACGATTACTCAATGAATTAAGAAAATATTCAACGGATTAATCAATTATGAAAATAATCGTTAGTTGCAGCTCTATCAAGGACACATACAGACTTAGCAGGGCCAGGATTTTAACCCATAACCTTTCCAGTTCAAAGACCACTGTAGTAATACTTTTACTTCTAAAACTAAAGTACATTTTATATCAGAAAATAAATACTTTAGTACACTATATGTCATATACTTTAAGACTTTTTCTTAATATTGTAAAAAGTGACTATCAGAGTCATTTTCTGGTAAGATACTTGTTCTTCCATTGCATGAACCGCTCACAATCTGCTTTCAGACATGCACTGACGTCCAGATATTGTCTGCAGGGGCCATGTTGTCCACAGACGTCCATCAAGACACTTGCCAGAAATTCTCCTGCCATGTCAGAGTGAGCTCACATGACAATGCAGCAGGAGAATCTATGGATAATCCATCAAACTCTTGCTCTCTTTCCTCTCCAGATGACACTGCTGTTTGTATAAATCTGTGGAAAACGTCTCAAACTAGAACTGATTTGTCTGCAGCGTGTGGACCGCTGACATATTCCGAGCAGAGTTTATGTGGGTTTTAAATAAAATGGAGGAATGTAGATAAATAAATCCAGTGCCACGAGCTCGCTGCAGTTTGGCTCAGTGTAGGCAGGGCTGAACCAAGCCTTCATGGAGCCCAGAGCTGAATTTCAATTAATTTTCCCACCACCTTGGAATAAGCAGTGCTTGACTATTATGGATACCAATGTAACAGTATGAACTGCAGTAATTATAGTGGTGTTATTCAGTGGCCTGGTGTTAATTTGCACTGTAAACATGTTTAATGAGTTTTTAAAACTTGCTGTGCAAATGTGCACTAAATGAGCAATCGTCGCTTCAACTTAAACTCAACTAATCAGATATCTGAATTTTTTTCTTCACACACACTCCTGGGGGGCCCCCTGGTGACCAGGAGGCCCCATGCAGCCGTTTAGTTCACATACACCTTGGGCCGGCTCTGAATGTAGGTCCTCCAAGTTATTTTTTGCCTTGGGGCCCCCAAAGATTCTTGAAACAGCCCTGGTCCCAAATAAAGCACTGCTAGGTTGAAACCTGGTTTAATGAGTTCCTCTAAACCAGGGGTCTCAAACTCAAATGAGCTGAGGGCCACTGAGCATTGAGTCTGGTCAGGATGGGCTGGTAAAGTGAAAAAAAAAAGCAACTGTTCAGTAGGGGAGGGCGATATGAAATGACATCACCATATTCTGATATTGCAATAACAATATTTTTCATGATATTGCACAAATTGTGTTCTTTAACTCCATAACTCTAAATAAAAATGTATTATGATGTAAAATGAATCTTTGCATTAATAAACATACAGAAATAATGCAGTATAACTTGATAATAAGTGGTGGTGGGCCACAGGAAATCGACTGGAGGGCCACATGTGGCCCGCAGGCCACAAGTTTGACACCTCTGCTCTCAACAAACATAGGCTATTATATATTATATATATTATATATGGTGATATTGGCTGAATTTCAGGACAATTAATTGGAATATTAATCATGATAGTTGATTATTATTATTATTTCTTATGTAAAAACACTACAACTGGACAGATGTTGCCAGGTAATGACAAAAAAAATCACCTCATCACATTATAGCCTGCAGTAATTTAACCCTGAGGGAGTAAAGAGGTTTGCCGACACAAACATTTCCATCACGTGCTGCAGACATGCGTTGTTATGTTCATTTTTAGGCTCCGACTGCTGCTCCTCCCTCAGCTGTGTGTGTGTGTGTACATGTACGTGTGTCCACGAACATGCAGTGATGCAGGAGCTGTGATGATGTAACATCACAATGACAGTCGATGTGTGTGTGTGTGTGTTTTAATCCACGGTATCTAAAGACATAACATTGTGGAGTGGTTAGATGATGCAGCTCGGCACAGCTCGGCACAGCACGGCTCGCCTGTGCAGCTTGTTTTAATGCAACAATCGCAGTGGCACACAACGCACAAGGATGGAGCAGGAGGAGGAGATCGGCAGAGGCGATGGAAGCACATTTATACAGAACAAAACATGGCAAAGGATGTTATTAACAATGTGTGTTTATGTGAGTGTGTGTGTGTGTGTGTGTGTGTATACATAAACCCCCCCCCTGTCCTCCCCCGCCCCCGCCCACCTACCTGAGCTCTTCTCCAGCTGTCTGCTGCTGCTACCGCGTCATGAGGACTTGTGTCGGAAAAGGTCTCCGGAATGATCCAGGGTTGCCAGGTTTGCGTTAGGGAAGCCCCTTTCCGCCACTTGGAAAGAAAATAATGCATACCAAGTCATTACTATGAGATTCCAAGTCATTATTTTGAGATACTGTCAGTATTTTGAGATACTAAGTCATAACTATGAGATGTTAAGTCATCATTATGAGACACTAGGTCAGGGGTGGCCATCCACTCAGAGATGTAGTATCTGAGGCAGAATTGTTCGGAGATTCGGCAAGAACATTCTCCCGAGCTGCTGCAGCGCTCAGTCTGATGCTTGACTTAACCAAATAAAATCCCTTTTGTTTGGAAGAAGGAAGCCTGACAAAAACGACAGAGACGAAGAGCCAAATATTTTACGGTGTTACTGCAAAGAGCTGCATCATACACACGGCAACACATGAACATCCCTCTACTCACTCACCAACGACATGACAGAATGGCTTGCCAAAACATATAAACTCTCCCACTCTGTTAACAACGTCCTGTTCATCTTCGTAGTTTCGTTTTGCCACAAATTGACTTGACACAAATTGTTTATTCAACAATGAGGTTTTCCCCATATTGAACTAAGGCAAACATGCTTACACATATACATGAAAAAAAACACAAACACATACTTTGACATGAACGCAAGAGCCGCATGAAACTAGGCAAAGAGCCGCATGAGGCTCGGGAGCCACGGGTTGGCCAGGCCTGTACTAGTTCGTTATTATGCGATGTTAGGTAATTTTTAAAAGATACTAAGTCATAATTTTGAGATAGTTTCCCATAAATCATGAGATGCTATGTCATAATTAAAAAGTCTTTTAAAATTATAATTATTATTGTTGTTGTTATGTCAAAATAATGAAATACTGCTTCCATCTCAAAATAAGCCCAATTCCGCGTAAAAACCGCGGACCTGGCAACCCTGGAGTGATCGCATCCTCCTCCTCCTCCTCTGCGCCTGCGCGTTGACAGTGGAAACAAGTTTGCGTTTGCACATGTGAGAGAAACAGAAGAGGCTGCTGCTGCTGCTGCTGCTGCTGCTGCTGCGACGACAGAAACCAAGGAGACACGAAAGTGTGTTTTATCTTTTATAAAATAAAAGACGCATGACGCTGCTGGCATGTGTGCGTTGATATTTGCAGTGAGCCGGACGCTGTGCAGGTTTGTGCACTCACTGCTGCTTTTTCAAGTGTTTGGTGTGGATCAGCTGCACGATAAATGACTCTGATGGCTGTCTTTCTTCTCGATGCCACTCTTTTACGGTCTTGTTTTGAATTGCAATGTCGTGAAACCCCACACTGAGTGGACGTGGGCAAATAGGAGGTCACAGCTAAGCAGGGGAGAAATACCGAGCACGTTCCAATGTGTGTCCTGATTTATGGACCATCCATTCCTGCCACATGTCACGATAAACAGTTTTAACGAGGACATTTTGTTTCTCCTTGTTGTTGTTTGTTTGTTTGTTTGTTCCAGAGTGTCTAAACCTCTCTTCCCGAGGATGACCATCCAGAGTGTGTGTGTGGTTCATGCCAGGAGCTGCTCTCAGAGGAAGCCACTGAAATGGGACCTGACTCCAGATGAGATCAGGACCATGACAGACAGCTTGATAAGCAGAGTGAAGAAAGTCTATGATGACATCGGTTCACTTAACACAGACGAGGTGTCTGTTGAAAACACGCTGAAAGCTCTGGCTGATGCCAAACTGGATTATGCATGTAAGTGTGTCTCACACTGTTGTTTATGTTGTCTTTAAATGTCCACTTTAAGGCCAAAACCATAGACTGTATATAGAAATGGATGTTGTCTTATGGAAATAGGACAAAAGTAGCAGTTAGGGTTGCAAAAAGAAATCCCAAGCCCCAAGATTAGGGCAGAGTTATGTTGAGGTTTTTCAACTGGAAGTTCACAGACTTTACCTGCAACGATACAGCTGTCAATCACACTTTTGTGGCTTTTACATCATTTTCTATTGAAAGAAAAAAGCTAAAACTAGTGATAGAGAACATAAACTACTACTATAAATCAAGTGAGAAGTCTGCTCACTTTCCCATAGACTTCTAATGGAGCTTTTCCATTACACAGTTGTAGCACAACTCGGCTCAACTCTACTTGTTTTTATTATCAGGCATGTTGTTTTCCATGACTTTATAGTACTTACTTAACATGGGCCAGGTCGTCATACCACGGCTGCACAAAACTGCTGCGACGTTGTTTTACGAGTGACACAAACATACAAACTAGTGACGAGCAAAGCAGTTCTTTTAGGTGTTCATCATTGGAATCAGTTAATTAAAAAGATTAGTTCCGTACTTCCTGCGTGACCCGAGCACAGACTCCGCCTGACACAGTAACTGAACTAAAATATGGCTGAGCGGGTTGTGATTCGGCTCGTGATTGCAGTGCTGTCGCTAAATACACCAGACTCCTCTGTTAAATATTGTGATATAAGACATTTCCTTGCTAAATGTTGGAGATTAACGCATGTTTTTTTTTGTTTTTTTTTTATCTTTATAACTGATCTACAGTTCGGCATAGTTTTGTTTGATTTATTGTGTCGGACTTCACACTCATGACTCATGACACATAGAACGGTATAATGGAAAATCGCAGAAAAAAATACTTATTTGCCTCTGCGTCGCCCCCCGGTGGATATGTCACGCTTTCTTACTTGCTAACAGAAAGACCACATCCACCTTTTATATGGTTTGAGTGGAAGTGAATTGGAATCACCTGCTTCTCACTTGAATGCCTTTGCTGTCACTTTGACCCCCTGAGGTGATTAATACGGATTGGTGTGACAGTGTCAGTGGCAGCAGGTCAGTTTACAGCACCATAAAGGTCACTGTGACGAGCTAAACTAGTTCAATCCAATATCCTTTAGCAACAGATGAAGTCTGTATCCATCCACAAATGAAAATAAATCCCAGACAAATGCAGTTTTTACTCCTGTTTGATAAGGAAAGACATAAACACGGTCCTGACACACCGTGTCCTCTTCTCTGCTCCCTTAGCGTCACGCCACGTTCTCGATTTCCCGCAGTATGTTTGTCCGTCTAAGGAGGTCCGCACAGCGAGCACAGAGGCAGACAAGACACTGTCCGAGTTCGACGTGGAGATAAGTATGAGGGAGGACGTGTTCGAGCGCATCACTGCGTTGCAGGTACGACTCGTGTCTATGTGTGTGTGTGTGTGTGTGTGTGTGTGTGTGTGTGTATATATATACTGTATATGTATATATATGTGTATATATATACATATATATGTATATATATGTACATATATACATATGTGTATATATATACATACAAATATACATATATATACATATATGTATATATATACATACAAATATACATATATACATATATGTATATTTGTATGTATATATATACATATATGTATATATATACATACATATATATATGTATGTATATATATATATATACATACATATATACAGTATGTGTATATATGTATACTATATACTACTGTACACATTTTCTAGTTTTATCTTAATAAAAAAAAACAAAAGTAAAAATGGATGCTCACTAAATCAACACATTTATTGGTAGCCTAAGACTTTTTACAGTATTGTCAACACTCAAAAGTGACAACACGAGGCAGGAGGAGTTTGAAATGAAAAGGATTTAATGTGTTTATCTAGAGCTGCAACTTTTTTTTTTTTATGGTTTAATCTGTCCATTATTTTATCCACAACTACTTGTTTGGTCCATAAAATGTTGAAAAATGTTGATCGGTGTTTCCCGAACCTCGACATAACGATGTTCTCAAACGTCTTGTTTTGTCCAAAAACCAAAATTAAAATTAAATGAATGGTATCTTTGTTATATGAAGCAAAGAATCCTGAAAAGATTCACACTGAAGGAGCTGAAAAATCAAAAAACCTGTTTAAATTTATTTTAAAAAAAACACTCTAACCGATTAATCAATTATCAAAATAGAGTTGCCACTCGGATGATTGATGACTTTCATACTTCACGTCAGCCAGAGAATGAGAGATGTGCGAGTGCTGAAGATCAATGGTGCAGTGTCCTCGCTGGACCCTTCTCTGGTCCCTATTTTAGCCTCAGAAAGTAACTGAATCTGATCTAATCAGTGGCAGCCAGAGCCATATGTTCGTCCATATCGGGCCTGAGTGGGCTGACGTGCAGCAAAAACAGAAATTGGGAATAATATTTAGCAAAATGTGAAATAAATCCTGCTTGTACGAAGAAATGTGTTGATGCTATGTGACAATGTTTTGACAGGGAAAGCTCCAGGACGACCTTTCACCTGAAGAAAAGAGATTTCTTGACAGACTTGTCACATTAGGCAGGCGGAGAGGACTGCACCTGTCTAAAGATATACAAGAGGTAACGCAATATGTGAGCAGAGCAGTTCAGCATATACAATATATACTTTTGCAGGTACGTCAGCATTAAAATGCTCAAGTGAGAAGTCGGCTCAATTTACCATTGACTTCCATTCTTTTTGCAACCAGTGGCATTGCCGCCTGGTGGTTATTCAGTGTATTCTTACTTCCTGATTTGCCTCAACGGGCAATATTACACACGACTCCTGTTTTCACATTTAAATCACAAACACCGTTCTGATTATTCCTGAATAAAATATGCCCCATTCTCGACTTCTTTTTCCCTCTTTGCAGGAAGTAAAAAGAATCTCAAAGCTCATCAGTGAACTCTCCATCGAGTTCAACAGCAACTTGAATGAGGACAATACGTTCCTGGTCTTTCATCACCATGAACTGGGTGAGCTTATAAAACATCTTGTGATGTACATTAATAGGCGTTAACAAGTTTCCCCCTCATGGTGTTGTCCTTTGCTGTCAAGGTGGACTCGCTGATACTTATCTGAATGGACTGGAGAGGACAGATAATGGACAGTATGTGGTGACACTTGAATATCCTCATTATTTCCCCCTGATGAAGAGGTGTCACAATCCTGAGACCAGGAGGAAGATGGAGACTGCATTTCACAGCAGGTGTAAAGAGGTAACCAGAGTCTCGTAATGAATCTGTTTACTGTACACTTTCACCTTCTCTCCCACAGCAGCTCCTGTTTGTTTTGCACCTGCAGCCACGTGTGATGAAATGATGCTGTTATTTTTAAATGCTGAGTTTAATATTGAGGATTTTCTCCAAATGTGTTACAATCACTGAGAGCATTTATGTGCTGCAATTACTTTGTTTACAGTCAGTATTTATCACTCCATATTGTAGTTCTTGCTCCTCGTGTGCCTGGTTTAAAGGTCTAGTGTGTAACTTTCTATCATCATTTTAAGATAAAAAAAAAATAGTTTGATTTTGTAGGTACTTTTGTCTATAGATAACTACCTATCTGGACCCAAATCACATTTGAAATCTTGGTGAGAATCAATCTTGTGCATTATATAACACATTTACAGCTATATCTCTAAAACCGAAGATCGTTTGGAATTGGTTAAACAAACAATTTCCACTAATTGGTAAATGAATTAAAACAGAATTTTATGCACATTATTCAAAATATTTAACTTAAATCTTAACCAATAGATCGTGAAAATTCTGCAATGTTGTGTGGGGACCCCGAAAAACCCTCCTGTGATCCATCGGTGGGGCCCGACCCAGTCTTTGAGAATCACGATCTCCCCCTTAGTTCCATGACCACAAACCACGTGACACCAGGACTGAAATCTTAAGGATTTGTAACTAGAGCTGAAACAATTACCCGATGAATCAATTATAAATCGATTACTGAATTAATCTATTTTGATCGGTTTGGGGGTATTTTCCATTATTAAAACAAGTTTTTGGATTTTCCAGCTTCTTAAATGTGAATATTTTCTGGTTTCTTTGCTCCCTATAACAAATAAATCATTAAAACTGATTTTCTATGGACCAAAGGATTACTCGACAGACTAATCGGTTATGAAAATAAATACATCTTGCAGCCATGATTTTAACTTTGACGGCTTAATATGATACGCTGTAAAACTGTATACACTGGCTGATCTGCATACTTTATTCTACAGCTTTTATTTCTTTCCAGGTGAACACGGCGATCCTCGAGCAGTTGATACAACTGAGGGCAAAGGTCGCAGACGTCCTCGGTTACAGCAGCCATGCGAACTACGTGCTGGAAATGAACATGGCTAAGAATGCGAGCAATGTGTCCAACTTTCTAGGTATGGCGGTAACGACACACACTCTGGACACATGCACAGAAACATAAACATGACTGGACAGATGGGTGGCAGAGGTGATACAGACATGTGACACACGTGCTTGTTGCCAGGAAAGAAATGTTGAGTGTGTTGCTTTACATGCCTCTTTTATGTCGCGTAACATGCAGTAATTTATGGCTGTTGAAAGCGGGCTGTTGAACACATGGTAATGGTCTTGGGCATAAGATGATGTACGGTTCGTTTGTGCATCGCAATATGAAGATTGTGGTGAATTTGCATCATCAGGGTAATAATAATAATGATAATAATTATCTTTATTGAAGGAGTATTTATCAAAACAATATACAAAGTATTGAACCAATGTAAATCCCTGACAGAATGTAAAACAGATTAATATCTAATTAAAAAAGACAAGTACAGTTGAAATACTATCAACAGTTGAACAGGTGTACCCAATAAAGTGGCTGGTGGGTGTATTTTAAAGTGCCATAATAGAAAACCTGCATCTCTTACTTTTTTTTCAACTCAAATGTTCTAATTATCTATGTGTATCAAAAAATAACTTAATTCAGTTCTCTTTTCAATATGAAGGATTTTAGAGCATATTTTTTTTACACTTATCACTTTAATAGTGTGAATTTCAGTGATTTAGATGTTTCATATCATCCAATGCAGAGTGGCCACTTTCATGTTAAAAATGCAAAAATTGAAAGGCTTAGATTTACAACTTCCATACAGACTATTGTTGTTTATTTAGAAAAAAAATCAATCATCATGCATTTATTATCATTTTAAAGGACCAGCACATGGGATTTTGAAATGTAATTCAATCCGTTGTACAATCATCTGAGACGATAATGAGACCCTTCTCCTGTTTGCCATGATCCTATGTTATGTTGTATATAACATAGGATAGGCTACTGTAGCCTAGAATGGACAAATCTAATCATGGCCGGACACAGAGCCCCTAGTTTAGTTTTTGTGCTGGAAAGTGAGGAATGAGGGATATTCAGCTGATTGCAGTCTTTGACCTCACCACTAGATGCCACCTAATCCGTGATACAGATCATTTTTGGCACCCCACTCTGATCTGCTTTATTTTGAAAAGGAAACACAATGATGAGATGATGGTTTAAAAGTGTTCTTTCCTGCTTCACAGATACATTCTATGAGACACTGAAGCCCATTGGGATCAAAGAGAGGAAATACATCCTTGCGCTCAAAAAGCGCGAGTGTCTCATGAAGGGCTACGAGTTTGACGGGCAGATCAATGCCTGGGACTTGCCGTACTACATGAATCAAGTGGAGCAGTGCAAGTTCGCCGTGAACAAGGACAAACTGATCGAGTATTTCCCGCTCGACGTGGTGACGGAGGGACTGTTTGGCATTTACCAGGAGCTGCTGGGTCTCACGTACACAGAGGTGGAACACGCGCACGCGTGGCATGAAAATGTCAAGCTCTACTCGGCACACGACACTGAAACGGGGGAGGAGGTCGGCCAGTTCTACATGGACCTGCATCCGAGGTAGAGAATTGTACAAAAATTTAAAAATATACTTTTACCAGTTTATGCAGAGAACTGTACATAATAATAAGATAGATAGATAGTTTTTATTTCAAACACATGTGCAACATTTACAATGAGAACACATTTACATCTCGTCACATGTTTGTAAAGGAGTAGGCAGAAGTATAAACTTATATGTACCTGTACCCCATTCCTATTACACACAGCTCAATGTATACACTACTTTATCCCATCACCAAATATTTACAATATTTTATTTTAACACAAGAAATCGTCTGGCTTTAAACACGACCATTTATTTATTTTTTTTTTTTTTTCCAACACAATTACAAACTAACTAACTGCATAAATCCCCCCCTAAAAAGACAAAATCTTGATTGTGGAACTGCACCAAAGTTGACCTATACATACTAAATATGTACACGCTTTGCATATCACATCTGGAATTCAATGCCTCATGAAATAAAACTGATAAAATATTTCAAAACTTTCACTATAAAGATCCAGAAGTGGCTGAAAACAAAACAAAAGATTGTGCCCACTTTTAATACATAGTCTCAATAAGTTCGGACTGTTATGAAGTGTATGAGTGTGTGTGTGTATGCATTTTTTCACATAGTATTAGGTAGATGAGAAATAGGTCTTATATATTGGTGTTTATACTGTCTTATATTATTGTCATTTTTAATGTCTGTGATACCCTTTTTTTTTTTCTGAAAAGCCCAGCCAGGGACAGGAGTTGCAAACTAGCAAATTGCTATATACTCTATATTGTCCCTGATAAATCAAGATGAATTGAATTGAATATACCTATTTTTATAACCTCTGCCAACGAGGTTATGTTTTCATCAGCGAGGGTTTATCTACAAGTTTCCTCCTTCCACTTTATGTCAGCTGGGATTGGCACCAGCAGCCCTGCAACCCTCATGTGGAGGATTAAGGGGTAGACACTGGATGGATGGAAGCGTAGGCCATTTCGTTTAGACTCTACCCAGTGTAAAATATCACATTTTCAAGAAATCCCATCTCTTCTAATGGGCACAACTGTAAATCTAATTACTGTCCACATTTCAGCCTTGCCATGTGACACTGCCACCTTATCTTCCACCAGGGAGGGAAAGTACGGCCATGCGGCCTGTTTTGGGCTCCAGCCCGGCTGCAGAGGACCCGACGGAAAGCGCAGGGTTCCAGTGGCGGCCATGGTCGCGAACTTTACCAAACCCAGAAAAGGCTGGCCCTCTCTCCTACAGCACCACGAAGTGGAGACTTATTTCCATGAATTTGGGCATGTGATGCACGAGATCTGCTCTAAGGTCTTCTGTCCATGCCACTATAAAAGCTCACTGTGTGTTGTGTTTGAATTTGAATGAGAAAAGCTGAGCATTTCCTGTCGTGTGTGTGTGTGTGTGTGTCACTTCAGACCGTGTTCTCAGAGTTCAGTGGGACGCAGGTGGAGACGGACTTTGTGGAGGTGCCGTCGCAGATGCTCGAGAACTGGGTTTGGGAGAAGGAGCCTCTGCGGAGAATGTCTCGCCACTACAAGGATGGCAGCCCGATTCCAGACAATCTTCTTGACAAACTGATCGCCTCCAGAGTCGCTAATACTGGTCAGACACTTGGAACTTGACTTTTCACCACAAAAAAAACCCCTAAAAAAGCTAAAACACTCACAGTGATGTTAATCCTCCTCAGGTCTGATGAACCTGCGTCAGGTGGTCCTCAGTAAAGTGGACCAGTTACTACACAACAGCTCTCACGCAGACACCGCTGAGGTGTTTGCAAAGCACTGCGAGGACATCCTGGGTGTTCCTGCGACACCAGGTGAGTAACATACTAACATAAACATCTGTTTTATGGCAAAGTGGATTTTTTTTAAGTACAAACAAACGTTCCTCAGATTCAAACCATTGTCAGATGAGACATCACAGCCTACTCTCTCTGTTGCTCCCTATAGTGGTGTTTAGATCTCGTGTTGCCCAGTGGCGTTCCCACACTGCACACAGGAAGTGATTTGTTTAATGTCAGATGGAGGCAACGGCAACGTTAGGCTGCGGATTCTACAAGATAAATGTTTCTTGTCCCCGCCTACCCCCGCACTGCCGGTATATACGCACAAGCGCTCCCTAAGTCAGGTCTGATAGTATTGCTTGACAGTGCCCGTTTCCAGATGAAGGAGACACTATACAAATAATGTTACTTGGTTACTAGGCAGAATAATAACATCAGCAAAAGCAATCACTGGAAAATCACTGGAGGTTATGCACTGGAGCTTTAACGGTTAACATTTAAAAAAAAAATATTTAAATGACTTCGATGACCAGTTATGAGCATTTAATTTGGAAGGTGAACAACAGACAGGAATTATTCCTGGAAATATTTGAACACAATATTGAATGACTAATTATCAAATACTGGTCTTGTCATCTTTTGTAAGAGGTTGTTTATATGTTTAAGGTGAGATGGTAGACATTATTTGTCATGTTTGTTGTGCTCGTCTAACTCTAATGCTTTACATTTTTCAACTTATTGTTTTGGTAACTAATGTTTGCTTGTTAATGTTATGTTTTTGTTGTCACTTGCAAAAAGGCAATACAAAAGATTTTATTTTATTTCATTTTATTTTTTTTAAGTCTTTGATATTTAGTTTATAATGAGGTTGCAATCCCGAAATTGACAGAAGAGCCAGGGTTTGAATTTCGTATTTCCAGACAGAAGAAATCTTTTCCGGCATGGGAAGGCCAATGTACTCCCTTAAAGTGATTTTTAAATCACTTCAGTGTGATATCACTAATTCTAAATTCTAAATAGAGAAAAAAGCACTATAAAAACCCCACACGGAGCAGGCACTGTCTGTGTTTTTTGTCCCATTTAAAACACAGACTTTTTAAAACTTCAGGTAAATGATTTATAACAGTTGTTTTGAATGTTCTCTGCAGGGACCAACATGACTGCCAGCTTCAGCCACTTGGCTGGAGGATATGATGGTCAGTACTACAGCTATCTGTGGAGCGAAGTCTACTCCATGGACATTTTCTTCAGTCGCTTTAAAAAAGAAGGCATTATGAATCCAAAGGTTGGTCTGATAGATACAACTCTACGTATTTGATTATGATTATTCACAGCATCAGTAAGTTAAACTGATGTGTCTGTGCCTCCTCACAGGTTGGAAAAGAGTACCGCAGGGTGATCCTTGAACCTGGCGGCCGTGTGGATGGAATGGACATGTTGGAAACATACCTGGGACGTCCACCTTGCCAGGATGCTTTCTTTCAATGTAAAGGACTGATGAAGTCACGGGAAACATCAAATTTGTAATTTATTAAGAGTCTGGATGCAAGTCGGTGTTAGTAGAATAATTTATCTGCATTAAGAGGTCATGATTAGGACTCAACAGGATTTAGGATTGTGTGCCATGTCTGTGGTTGCAGCCTCTCTAATGTGAGGTGTGTGTATGAGCAATGAGTGTGTGTGCCTGTGACAATATTGTTAATTTTTAATGTGTATTTAACAATCAACAAAATATTAATTTATAAACAACAACTATAGCTATTGATGGCTGAGTTCCATTTAGTATCTTCATTTACAAGGTGCGTGTTAGTTCACTGTCACTGTCCTGACTTCCATGAACTGAACAGATATATAGGCTATTATAGGTAATGAAAATTAAAATTGAAAAAAACATTTTTGTTAACGGAAATAAAAATGAAAAACTAGAGTTTAAAAAAGAAAAACGATAACTAACTGAAATGAATAGTGTGTTTGTTATGTAGTTAATTGGGTTGAGTTGGTTCATCTAAGAGAATCAAACCTCTAGTCCAGGGGTTTGTGGGTTTTTTTTAATTTTGCTCATGTTTTTCCTCAGATTGAGCTCCCTGAGACTCCTGGTTCACAAACAATGTGATGTGTCTTATGTGGGTTATTTATTGTTATTTATGTTATGTTCATGTGTGTCTTTAGTCTTATTTTTACCTGGCATAGTAACTGCATCCAACCGCACATTTAATTGCCGACTGTTATATTTGATTCAGGGGTGGTTGTTCATGTGTCCTACTACATTTTTTAAAAGGCTTCTTTTGTTGGGTTTTTATGACACAATACTTATTAACCCTTAGGACACAGAGCATTTTGGCTGCTTTTTTCCATTACTATGTTAAAACATATAGTATATACAGAGGCTACAAGAATGTGCAATATACAGTGTCTTATATTCTTTTTTCAGCACGACCTAGGCACTCAAAATAATTTTCACCAACTATATAAACACACCTGAGCAAAAAGTACTCAAAAGGTTTAAAATCTGATTGAATTTCTGAAATTTGAAAACAGCTCAAAGATAACTTGGCTTGTTTTTATGAACAAATGAAAAGAAAAACAGTCTATTTTGTGACTTCTGCACAATTAATTGCTACTTTATGTCACTACTAAAAGTGTGATATAAAATTAATCTTAACTTTGACTCTACAGCACATAAGATGACCCCCCCACAAACATTTTTTAAAGCCTGAATATGTGACCTATTAACATAACCCCAGGATGTCCATATAAGGAGTTGTGTATTATTCCAATGGCAAATTACCATGGGTACACCTGCAGCACAGATTTGTGCCATGTGAGCACTAAGGGTAAAGACCTTTTTAAATCTTGCACCTGGCAAATACTCCATAGTACAAAAATCTAACACTAAAACTAATAAAAACTAAACTAAAAATAAGCATTTACAAAACAATCAAAACTAGCAAACCCACTGTTAAAACTTATTAAAACTTACACATTTTAAAAACAAAAAGTCAAAACTAAACTAATGAAAAATCCCAAACTATTATAACCTTGGTTTGCACCAGTGTGTAAAAGTATGAATAACAAAAAACAGAGAAGCTCTATTTTGTCTGCTATATTATACTCTGTATGTCTCCACATGACTGAAGCATTAAGTCATTTATGAGAAACTCATGCACCATACAGCTGAATGACCACCAGGGGGCGCGCCAGGATAGAAAAGATCAGGTTATGAGTTAAACATGGTAAAGAAAATCAACTTAATTTGAGAAATAAACATATTCTGATAGAATTTAAAAACAATGATATATTTAATGTCATTATACTAACGTGAACGGTAAAAATATCATCAACCTTTTTAATATATAAATAAATAAATATACATGTAAATGGTTTTTATAAAAATCTGTTGTTTATGTGACTACTGTAATCGCACAGAAAGGGGGACAGATACATTAAAGCCGGTGTATTGTGGAGATACGGGCATTCACTAAAAGTGTCAGGGTGAGATAGTGAGAGCATCATCGCTGGGGGAGGAGGAGGAGGAGGGAACTCCGTGGGGCTGGAGAGAGGCGACTTGTGCTGGACTCATTCAGCCTCCCCCCTTTACATACAGGCGCAGCAGAGGTCGCGGAGGAGAAGAATCCAGCACCGCTGCTGCTTCACGCTCCTCTCTCTGTACCCGCATGTAGTTTCACTCCACTCGGTTCTACGCCGCGTTAACTGCTGATGTTAGACGAAGGGAAATAATGAGTGAAAACATCTGGGCGCGGCACACTTCAGAGGAAATTGTTTCGCACTGTCGGAGGTCGTACGCATTTTTTTTATTTGCCTTCTGTATTTCCTTGCTGAATGTCGTGGACATTTTGGATTTTTTTTAAATGGCCCGTGTCATTATAAGTCTTAGAAATTAAGAGCGAGTTTCGCGCCAGTGCTTTGTTTGTTTGAGTCACACCTGGGAGGCAAACAACAATTTAAAGAGTAGAAAAACAAGCGGAGGACGACGTTGAAGAAGTTGAGAGGAGGAGAGACTGCGCTGGGCCACCGTCCTCCGAGCTGCTACCGCCGCCGCTGCCGCTGCTAACGCTAGCAACAAAACCCCCACTGACTGAACTACCGTCGGGAAAACCTACAAAAGCTCGCTGATGTCCGCTTCCACAAGTGTTTTCCCGACAAACGCACAGTACCCATAACCTGGATACCAACCAATGAGACACTGACGCGACATTAACAGACGTAAGTCTCTTTGTTTGTGTAAGTTAACACTGCTCTTGTGTGTCTGTCCATCTGTGGGGCCCCTGAAAACATGCTAACACTAGTGCTAGTTGCTAGCAGCGGCGATGTCCCATTCTGATGCTGTCCTCAGTCTCTTACCCTAATTCAAACGACGCTTTGTAAATTATATAGTTATGTGCTGGTTTGTGAATTGTGACATTATTCATGTAAGAACACATTGGTTTTAACTTCAAAAAATACATTCGATACAGCTGTGACTTAATTCAATAGGTCACATCAACAGCTGTACATGATTAAATTTTTCCGGTGTCGCTCTATAATTTGGCCAATCGCATCCACGCGACGAATAGATCTCAGACGGATACACTGACGTGTGTTAATCGATAACCCACGTACAAACCACTGCCGTCTCAGGTGTCGTTTGTATGTAACAGCTGCAGTGGAACAACAACAACAGCAGCCGCCGCAGCCGCAGTCACAGTCACATCTTTTGTTGCGGAGCACCTTCACTTCCTCGACGAGCGAGGGATTAACGCGGTGGTGTACAGCCGACATATCGGCGTTTCCATTTTCTCACCACGCCACTAATCTGACTAATACTGTCCCCGCGTCATTCCAATGTAATTCAATCCCATTAAGGCGTGAGATGAAGTGTATGCTTATCTTATCTCTGTTTGATTTTGAGGAAGTGTTAGAGGTCCATTCTCCTAAAAAGTGTTAATTGTAGTCTCCTCTCTGGGAAATGCTGTCAAGAGGCGCAGTTCAGTGAAACCTCTTTAAGACACAACACATTTCATGTGTTTTTTTGTGAGCTGCCTGGAATACCACTGTAGTACTGACTCTGTTCAATGAATAGCTGCAATCTATTATCTATAAACAAATTGCAAACTGAGTTAGAGCCACAGCCATCGCTGTAGAGGATCTCATATTACACAGTAGGGCTGCAACAACAAGTCTATTAGTAGATGAACACTCATTACGAATCACCAACTGTTTTAAAATAGATTCATCAGTTTGAGGAGGTTTGTTTTAATAAACCAAAAAACAAGTTAGTAAGTAAACTGAACATATTTGCTTTCTGGACAAAAAACACCATTTGATTTGTAATGTTTAGAAAACGGCGATCAACATTCGCCTGCTTTTTAAAGATGAAACAACTATGTGATTAACAAAATTATTGCTGTGCTGATTGATTTTGAAAGTAATTGTTAGTGGCAAGCATAATTACAGTACTCTTTTCAGTATTTCTATGCATTGCTCTCACACACTGTCATTGCATACAAGCCACTTTAACAACATACCTTTTAAACCACACCCCAGACATGTAAGGGAAAAAAATGACATTATTGTTTATTTATTCATTTCACAATAATTATTGTTAGTGACTGGTTTATTGTCTATATATTGCTGCCCATTCAATAAAAAGTTAAACTGAACTCGTGCTTGAAGCACACAGGATGCACTGCTCAGTGTTGCCATAGAGAAGACACTGTTGTGTGTTATGACACAAGCAATGTGGCTTACATTAGTAGACAGGTGAATATCCTGCAGCCTTCTTCCTGAGACTTAGAGAATACCTCTGCTGCCTTATAACTCAGACCTTGAATGTGATGGCCGGCATTGTCAAGTAGTAAAATGAATACAATGTGTGACTAGCTTTCAATAGCCATTCCTGCTGTGATGATACTAAAGTAAACAAAGACAAGGATCTGCCAGATGCCTTTTGACATTGTTGTGGGCCCTTAATCCAAGAGCTGGTAGCCGGCTGTTTGTTGATTATTAGCCAGGTTTTCATGATACTGCTGACTGGTGGTATGTGTAATGTTACATTTCACTGTGTCCCCAGTTCATGGGGACACAGTGTTCAACACTGTGATTTTATTTAATGTGAAAATCATGCATGTCATCAATGCACAGTCACTATAGTGCTGTGTATCCACTGCGATGTTGAAATCCTGTTGTTGTTGTTGAACACTTAATTTTCCAAGTTCCACATATGATAGATTCCAGCACATCTTATCTAGATCAAAGATAAGTTTCACTCTAACAAAGGGCCCATACTACACTGCTCCTTTCTCACACTACTGCCAAAGCACTGCCGCTACAGGTACACCTACCTAACAGTTTGTTGTGCCACTTGGAGACAGACAAAAAGCAAAGACTTGATAAAAGCGACTGCAAGGTCACATTTACTTATCTTGACCAAAATGTTATTTAAGCTGAACAACACTTAATCCAGAGCCCATAATGCTTTCATTGTTAGGTTTTCACCTTATCTCTATATCACACTTTGGCTTGTTTAATTGAAACTCTTGAAGGATTTAGCCTTGGTCACCATCATGGCACTACACTTATACACCAAATGAACAAACCCAGTGTACGGTGCCTCTTTGTTGGGGTCGGTTAAGGATGAATTCATCAACAAATTCTAAAATTGATCCGTTGTTCGACCACACAACTCCACCAAGCATACATTCAGACCAGCAGTTCCTCATGGGCACCTTTTAAAAGGGCAAGGTTAACAAATGAGTCCAGTCTAGTTGGGATATGGTATTATTGAACCAAGATGTTTTTCATTAAGCTGAATGACAACATATCTGTCAGGCGATGTGAGCCAAGATATCATTTTAATTACCGGATCTCATATCAGTGGCAGTGATAAAGATAAGTCTTTGACCTGTGCCCACAGTGGTAAATGTAAATGGAATTTTACTCATCTGCACGTGCTTCAGAAGTCACAGAGTGGAAGACAAACCTTGTACCTCTTCCTGTGTTCTGTTTCACATCATTCCAGTTTGGCTTCAACAGACAGAGAGTCAACATTGCGTTGAGGTTTTTAACCTACCTCTGCTTTTGCACGTCACTCTGGACACAATTTCTCTGTTTGAACTGGTGCGTCATCTTTGTTTAAGCTCTTAGTGTAATTTGTGCTTGTGCTCTGACTGGTTTGGGTAGAACATTGTCCTAGGTACTCTTTCTTGGAGCATCATGGTGCCTTTTCTATATATCTTCTAAGTTTCTTCAGAGGATTGTGCTTGGACAAAGTATTGACTTCATAGAGGTGCTGGTCCTAATGGAATCAGGTGAATATGTGCACCCATGTGCAAAACAATTGATGCTTTGAAAGCTGGCTGTGACTACAGTTTTGATGCAAGAATTGTCACGTGACAGGTTAATATATTGCTCACTATTGGTAGTGAGAACTGAGAACATGATTGCAGGCGTTACCAAGTACCTGCCCACATTTCATGAGCATGCCTGACTGATGACTTATTTGTTTCTAATAGTTTCCTCAGATTATTCAGCTTAAGTTTTCAGTGTCACAGCAGTGACACGTGAGTCATAAGAGTAGATTGCCATGATAACTGTCACTAACTTTATGTGGAGGAGGCTTTAATCAGTCTAGTGATGTACTGCATTAAATGTAGTGACACAATGTCCTTTTGTAATAAGTTTGACCACTCTTTTAGAGACATATTTGTTGTGACATCAAGTGCTGTGTCATTATTGATGAAGACATTTTTACTTTCTGAGTGTGTATGATTTAACTTTGAGGTTAGATTTACAATATGTGGAAACATCCTGGCATCAAACCAGAACTTTAACAAGCACTCTATTTGTCATTATGATACACCAGCAGCTTGATAAAGTTGCCTTAACAAATAGTAGGGGATGTGCATTAAAGATAGATGGATATTAATATTCAATGAATAGCCTGTTAAGTACAATGATTGACTCGATAAACAGCCCATAACACATTTTGTGAATCCATATTTTGGCACAGTATGGCAATTTTACATGCCAGTCTTCAGGGTTTAACATACAGTTGTATGTTCAGTTCCTCCATAATGATTTCTTAGCTTGACCCAGTTAGGGGAACATCTGTCTTCAGCTTTGCTGTATATCAGCAGATATGTTCAAAACTAATCAGAAACCACATAGGGACATGCTGTGATCAGCTACATCAACACCAGTGTTTGAGAAACCCATGTAAGGGAATCATTTTGAAATGGTCTTGTTGTATGGAAACAACAAAGAGTTTTAAGAAGTAAAGCCTTTGAGAAAATGTCTGGTTTAATAACATCCAATGTTGCCAAACACTTTCAAGGCTGAGAAGTTGGTAGAACGCGTCAGATGTTAATTTCTGACATCATTGCACTGTACTTGCATATTGCCTAACAAGTGTTAAAGATTAACAGTGTAACTGAATCATAAAATATGGGGAAGCGAAAGCAACACCCTTCTTCAGATACTATTTTACTTGGATGAACAATACAGATTAATGGTTGGCCCACACACGGCCAGCTGCGCTGCACACACACAGCTCAGCAACATTGGTTTTCTGCCATGATAACATATTTTAATTTTTTAATTCCTATCATGAGTGATATGTCCATTTGTTTGCAATGTACCTAACTAAGGCCCTATTGTCAAATTTAAATCATATACTTAACTAAAGTTATCACTTTAGCTCGATTTGAAACTTGAGGAAGCTGCACTCCAAATGAAGACGGAAGAGTGTTTTTATAGTTACCTCTGTATTATCTGATGCATGCAGGGATGTCATGTGCTTTGCTACACGTGCATAACATAGCTGACATACCGTGGTTTTCTTGTTGACAAAACTCACATGGAACGCAAATTATTTCCACACTGTAGGAGGGGGTTCAAGTTTGGTCGATGTGTCTCCCAAATCAGCAGTTACGATGGTTACTATTACTTGGCAACAGGAGGATGTAACGTGTAGTCATGCTACTATGCTACAACTACAACACTGTTTTTCTACCCCCTGCACACCTGCAGGACGTCACACTGGGGGATGTGGTTAAATCCTTGATTCTATCTTTTGGTTTCGAAGGTTAAGATTGTGCCGTCATTTTCATCGATATCTTATTTACAACCGAGACCGCGACACCCCTACTAAATATAGTGGCAAAATGCTAATTTGGCAACACTAATAACACATAGATGAGCTGCCTTCATACAGTAACAGTGTGTTGGACAGGACAATGTCTTCATGCTGCCAAAATATGATAAGAGTTCCAAGCATTGGGTTGGGCACAGAATTGAGCAATCAACACAATAGTGATATAAAGGCATATCTTTTACGTAGCTGAGTGATAAGGATTTCTATTTTACACATTTTCCTCAACCATTAATTGAATGTATTAATAAATAGAAGTTTGTTTAACAATAACAGTAAATAATCGAAACGCGCATCTTTTTCTCAGTTTAAATTTAGTTGGTTGTACATTCTTGGCACATTAGTCAACAATAACAATAGCCCAATAAAACAAGGAAGCTCTTGTTTGCACTTGCTTATTGCACTTGTGTCAATCTTTTAATTCAGACTGCAGGGTACACGGATCACCTGGCTAACTTGAGCAAAGGTGGCACATTTGCTTTTCATTAATCAACAGCATTTACATACAGGGTAGAGTTTGTTGTCAAAGTTTTTTCTTTTTTAACTTCTGTTTCAGAAGCTGTTTGATGCATTTGAAAAGTTGTGGCCCATAAGAAGAAACACCAGTGCTGTAGCCACAATGTCCTTGTCCAGAGTCGCAGTGCTATGCACTTCCTCTGCTAATTACTGTCGTATTTTGTTAATGTGCCCCCTCTGCTGGTGTAAATCTTTCAATTACACTGCTTGTAAGGTCTGGAGAAGTGACACACAAATGGAAAGGAATTTGACATTGTTTATTAATCACTTAATAAATTCTTCACTGCATTTAACAGATGGTTAATAATTTACAGTCAGGATGGCTTGATACCACTTTTTTGTGTCCAATACTGAAACTGATATCTCAGCCTTGAGTCACTATCAATAATATCACTCCATTATGTCCCTTTTTACAAAATTATACTCATATGTTTCCTTTTTTTCAATCTTAAGATAAATCAACAATGCTAACATGATCCCTGCATCCCTCACTCACATTCTGGTCTGTGGCGTGCATGTCTTTTTACATTTTACATGCAGTGATATCATGATAGGAGTATAGCGATAGTGATAATAATCATTTTTGTAAAGTCAGGTACTTGTAATGCTTCTACTGCCAGTGTGAATTGTAGATGATGCCACTGTGTCCCACACTTGATTGATTCTTTGTTTTGTAGCTAGACATGGGGAAGCTGTCGTTAACAAAAAAATTTGATATAAACAGCCATGAAATTCGTTGCCCAGGATCGATTTCCCAAGAGTTTGCATTTATGAGGAGCCACAGCATCCCTGAGGAATAGTCTAAGGTCCAGCTCAGGCCTTTCTCTGTGTATCCATATTAATCCAAAATCTGTGTTTAAAGATTGCTTGCTAAAACTTGGTATATACAGTAATATAAGCAGGATTGTGTTTTGGGTGGAATTATGAGTCCGTTTGTAAATGTATCATCCAGAGTGAAGAGCTCCCACTGAGCAAAGGCTGGTGGATGTTAAAATAAAATAAATCTGTGTACAAAGGCAAAGCGGTGGCTTGGGGACCACAGGCGAGCTCCATGTTTGGCTTTCAATTGCCGCAGTATTGTGATTTGAACAGGCTGAATATACTGAGGCTTGTCAGCGCCTTGTTCGCTGACCCCAACACACCATAGCCTGCCTGTGCAGTTTGGGTATGGGTCCATGTTTACATCGGTTTACCACTTGTGCAAAGGGTCTTACGAGTTGTATCTGCTCACAGCTTATTCGCAGGCTGAGACATGACATCTGATTTTATGAAATCTGATTTAGAGTGTTCTACAGAGTCTATTAGCAGAGCAAAGGAACAGGCTGGCCAGGACAAGGAACAGAAAGACTGATATTACTTGTGTTCAATTATCCCGATAATCAAAAATAATGTTATCATTACCATAGCAAACAAACAACAAATAAACTGTATTACTCTGCTCCATCTGTATGATCGACTGCTGAAAGAGCAGGAACAATCCCCACCCTTCCACAGTTTAATGAGAATAGCTAGTTACAAGTTTTATAATTTTAATATTAATTTTATATTTGTCTGTGTGAGCTTGTGCAGAAAATGAATATGTCGATTCAGTGAAGGATTTTTTTTTTACGATGCCCTTTTCAATGTTTTGCTGTAATTATATGGGATGTGATGGCCCATTACTGTTTCATGATGAAACTTTTTTTTTTACACAGAATATAAAAGACTTCTGTCTCAATCACACACACAGGTTTGTGCAGCTAATCTTCTCAGGACACGGCATTGACTTCCATTCATTTGTACAGTCTGAACAAAGCTTTATTCCTAACCTTAACCATTACAAGTTAATGCCTAACAACCATTCAAGTCTTAGCCCTAAACTTAACCAGTTCCTCTTCCAGTTCCTCACTTAGGACCAGTTCCTCCATTAAGACTACTGGTCCTGAAAAGACCAGTGTTTTAAACGGTCCTTAAATACACACACACATTCATACCGATAGGACAACGATGAATTTCTACCAATAGCAATATCAGTGCAATTTTTGTATTGATGCATTTACCACCTAGCTATTGCCAGCCTTTAAAAAACATAATGCTTCATTACATTACTTGGTAAAGAAGCATTTGCGTGATATTTAGCTCGTTTGAATATTTGGTGTAATACAGTAGCCCATTTTGAATTAACCTTAAAATAACTATATGTATTTATGGTGTACAATATTTATATTGTATATATCTTTTTTGAGTTTGCAATGGAGCTTCAGTTGGATGGTGTGTGTAAATCCAGCTTCTAAGTAGTTTTCACAGACATTGAGTCTGAGCTGCTGTCTTGTATTTGTGGCTTTGTGAGGACCACAAAGGGGCCATAATCGTAATTGAAACACAAGTTTCAGGCACAGCCCTAGGACAGGTACTTCCTTGTTACAGGAAATACTAAAAAAAATATAGGACACTGATGATTTCCTTCATCCTACTATTCAGGTTTCAAAGTACTGTACTACAGGAGTGATGTAGTAGTTGTTTGGGAAAGGAGGCAGTTGATGTTGCTGCAGTGGCCCCCTTCCCCCACAGTGAACACCCCCAGTTTGAAAATCGACACTTCCCTTGCTTTATTGCAATGCGTGATGGAACTTTTTTTTTTTTTTTTTTGCAAGATTCTGTATCCCAAATAGATGGGATGAGGATAAAGGCACTAAAGAGTAAGTGGAGCAGAAACTAATGAGTGTCAGCGCAGTCCAGTGTGTTTGCAGCTGATTGGGAGACACCATGAATAAGTCAGAAAATGTTCCTCTTTCTCTCTGACTTTCCCCTCCTCCTTTTCCCTGCGTCTCTCTTTCGCTCCCTCTTTCCTGCTCTATAGCTCTATTGTCCTCCAGTGAGGATGGTGGAGTGATGATCCTATCTTTTGGTTGGCTCAGTTTGTCTGAGATCAGCTAGCAGTGCATTTCCAGACATGCACATACAACAACAACACTGTGTTGTGTTGTGCTCTGACCTGAGACAGAAGATCATGTCGCATTTCAAGGCCCAGTCTTTTTTTCAGGTTTTATTTTGATTGTCTTGAGCAGTTTTTGTTTTTTTAGTTGGTTTATTTCGTTACCAAGTTCATATTCTTGTCGAAATGTTAATTTGCGATAACATGGTTTCAGCGGATATTGGCACAGCATCCCCTCTGACCCTCCGGTGGAGGATAGAAGGGTAGGATGGATAATAATGGATGGATGGAGGGTTTCAGCGTTTGTCCACATGGCATGAAAATTACAGAGATTTGTGAAGAACGATTTATACTGTATTGCCTCGTGTTCTCATGCAGCAACAATTTGGCACACAGGAGTTTTTCTATTTTCGTATATGTGAAACTTAATTTTACAGCTATCTGTCGCTATATTACATATTTCGCCTAAGCAGTTAAGCGTTTTCCCCTTAAATTATTCTTGCGCTTATTTTGTCCTTTTTATTTTGTATTTCAGATAGATCGATCATCTGCCATCCACTGGGAGCCAGGTGCTTCAGTCCTAAATGACAAGGTTTGTGAGGCACACCACTCATTTCACCTAATTTGCTGTTGCTGAAATGCAGGTTTATTAATTGCAGGAGGTTATGCAGCTATTGGTTTGGGATGTTCCTTCGTTGTATGTAATAGTCTTACCACAGGTGTGGTGTCACATCAATCACGCCGGCAGTCTTCCAGGTGTATGATTGGTTTTGTGTTTTGGAGGTAGATCTAAATTTCCACCTCTTTATGAACCATTTTGTGCTTATGTGATGTTAGACATTGGTCCAACTCTTAACAAGGAACAAAGAGAGAGCTCCACCCTGTTCCCCTGGAGGGAGAGACATGATACACCTGCCAAACTAGCTCTGTGCGCAATCATCATATTTCCCTTTCATAGTGTTGAGCCCAATTTCATTTAAGATATTGCATCATCAGTGCAGAGTTCACAGCTGGATATGTGCTGCTAACTTGTGTCATTTTTTCCAAAAATGGCAACAGTAATACTTGAGGCAACAAAAATAAACATATCATATAAACTTAAGGCCACGTGAAATTGGCAGTATGGCAGTTAAGACTGAGGTGTTTATCTTTATGTTTGTACAATGTCTGGCTTCTGCAGCTGCTTCCCTGATAAACCCAGAAAAGTAATCACAACAAAAGCGGATGAAACGAGGCATGTTATGTTCGCTGACTGCTACTTGAGACCGTTTTGTTTGTTGGCCATATTGACAGGAACAGGTTTGCCTTTCAAAGATGATGGATTTTACTTTGTCTCAAGTGCAGCATTTCCACATTTACTTGTGTGACTACTTGGCGTTTCCCATAACCCACAGCCATGTTGTCTACATAACTGTCACACTGCTGCATGCTTGGCATTGATCTATACTTTATACTGGATCTAAACTAAGGTCAACATACTTCTCATGTATGTATAGTCCTTTATTAGAAATTAACAGTGTTACAGTTACAGTCATAATTAATGGAAATAAATAACAAACACACACTTTTATCATCTTGGGCGACTCTCATTTTCACATTTATTGTCTTATTTATAAATAAACAACAAATCACAAGTGTCAGTTACTGTTGGTGCATTTCAGCACCTTGATCAATACATTCCAGTACAACCAACAGTAGAGGCTTCCATTCACCCACATGTTAGCAGTGGTGGGTTGTTGTCGTCAAAATGTATTTTTTTATTGTATGCATGTAAATTGTTGCAAAATAATCCTGTATGACCGAATATGTTTCACTCTTAAAGTATGATGTCTAATCTGGAATCGACTTTCCAGCATTGACCTATGTTGTGTGTAATCTGGACATGCTTTCCTTCTTAGAGAAGGTATATTTAGATTTACTGCATTCATTTACTGCATTCATCTAATGAGACAGTACCTATAGGTAGTTAATCATGTTATTTAATCTTATGCATGATGTTACTTGACTTACAAGAACATCTACTTATCTTTTTCCATGCTACTAGATAATCTAGACTCTCTGGTATCATTTACTTTGTTTTAACAATTTTAATTCAGTATTTACCCTGCAATATAAAAAGGCAGGTTGTTGCTTCAGGGTTTCTATGGGGCACAGGTGTTTATAAATATGCAATGCATTGGCTTAAGATCCTTGTTTTCTTCAACCTGTTTATGTTGCAGCTAGTTAAGAAAGCATAGAGCAAGTCATGCTTTATTTTTCTTTCCTGGTGAATCATTTGTACAATTTCCAAATCTGTGTGAAAAATGATCAAAGTCGGCTTTTCCTCAGTGGTTTCTGGAATATTTATAGATCAACACAAGAATAGTTGGATTTTCAGAAACAAGCTTATTTTTTAATTGGATACATTAATATCCTGTATTTTATGTACTTGTAATTATGTGAATTCTCAATCATTTAAATTGAACATAAACAGTCAATTTCATATGCACGGTTTCATGGATGAATTGGCTCAAAATCAGCCAGATCAGCCACAACATGAAAACAACTACTTGATTTAAAGCTGCTGTTACTGTGGGCAACGCTGTTTTAATGTAAAAAAATAAACCAAGTAACTCAATTATAATAATAATTACAATCTGCATCATCATTTGAATCCATCTCTGAAGCAGTTGAAACAGTTTTTAGTTCTTATTGCTCAAACCAGCAGTCTGTAATGTTGACCAGATTCTTGTATTGGAAAGCAAGAGCAGTTAGCAGTGTTGGAGTGTGCTGTTGGTCTGGTCTGCAGCATCATTACAATTTCTTGGTTCGTGACTCTTTTTATACCCATGCGACAGGCTTACCATATTTTTTTGTCCCGAGTCCTTCCCCATCATCTCTGTCGTGTTCCCTCCTGTTTTTGTGCACATTTCCTGTGTCTGTGCCATGGGGAAGAACTAATTTGGATGAAACTAAATTAATCATCAACTGGGATGACTGTCAACCAATGAAAAATACTTCCGCAAAATGAATTTAATGCTCAACAAATTAAACAATAGCATAATCTCAAATTTTCTGTCAATGCATGATGTATAGAGTTGAAACGATTACACGATCGATTATTAATCGTCAACTATTTTGATAATCGATTTTTTTTTTTTCATGATTAAAACCAGATTTCTGATTGTTTCAGCTTTCTCTTAAATCTTACAACACTGCTCTGTTGCACATACTCCGCTCACTGTAAACGCTAATCATTAGCTTCTGCTGTTCGTGGTTCAAAATAAACTGTAACAGTGAAGGCGATATCAAACTAACCTCAGACACAAGCACTCTACTTTATATGCTGTACAATATTTCAGCAACATTATGAAATAGAGCTAATGTCATTTTTTAATCTTCTCTGTTGAAATTAATCTCAGCTGCTCATATTCAACCTGATCTCATTTAATGTAGAACCTCCTGGCTGTTTTTTTATTTTTTAGCAACTTCTATTTATAACCAGTAGGGAGTTCTTCTTTTCCCTGGTTAGTTTTAATGAATCCTTAATAAAGTAGAAAATATTCTCCGATAAATCTGTGAACAACTTCTCACCTTGAATGTACAACATATAAATCCATTTTGCATTCCCTCACTATAACTGAAAGTAAGTGGGATGTTCATGACTCACCAGTGACACTACTTGCAGTAAAAACGTAACACTTTTTTGGTGATGCAACTTGTATGCAAACAATTATGCAAAGCTCAAACATTGCCAACCTAGGTTCATCATGTTGCAACTCTTTGTCACTCTGTAAATGGCTTTCCTGTGTGTTTGGGTCTATAAAAACCTCAAATACGTTGTGCAAATAGGACCTCAAGTTATGAGAGATTTGTTAAGAGAAAGGTAGATGAAAATGCCACGTTTGGAGGGACGGGTGTTTTACCTCAGTAAACCTTGAACTGAATAATGCAGAGATTTTTTCTTGTTATAATCACACAATTTTAATATTTGTTTGGTAGGTTTTGTCTTTGTATATTGACAAAGGCTACGTTTTCTTTTGTTTTACATGGAATATGAACTAAATCAAATGATTAAGTAGCTCTAGCTGACATAGTGTACAATATTTGGCTGTACTGTGCACTTTTAACAGGCTATGTATTAGAACTGAGACAATTTACCTGCAGGTTTTATTTGCAGTCACATGGAAACAGAAAGTTGACGTCAAGTGTCATTTGTGGTGAACTTGTCTCACATGATACTCTGAAGTTGTGCGTCTTAGCAGAATTATCGTCAAGTGTTCGTGTAGTCAGGAAGTGGCTTCAGCGACACGACACCTTGGTTGTAAGAAAGTGTTTGACGTGCAGACATTGTAACATGCTCAGAAAATGTACTGTCTGAATAAGCAAAGATATTTTTTCAATGTACTTCTGTAGGTTTAAAGAAGATTTAGCTGATGTAATGAAATCTTTACGGAGATGCGTTTGCATTGTTGGCAGTCAATTATGAAAGAATGCATCAGGTGATCGCCAACAAGTGTAACAAAAATAAAACTAAGCTGCTTACATAGGAGAAGGGATGCGTTTATGTCATTTTCACCTCATCAGTGGTTGTTTTTGACTTTTTATGACCCATGCCAGCTTTGTTCTTTAGTCGCACACATATCTTGTAAGTTCTTGTACTTGGAGCACAGCAGATGGAGAAGATGAAGACACTGAGTTGAAGCCTTCATAGTTGTTGTTGTTGTTGTTGTTGTTGTTGTTGTTGTTAAGTGAAGGACAGACTGGGATGGAGTAAATTAAAAGTACATCCATTAAAACACATTTTTAAATTCACTTGCAAAACAGTCTTTTTTTTGGTTCATTGGTGCTACTGAAATAATCTCCTTGACCTGTTTGACATCTGTTTGCTGTCATTCTTTCTCACCAGTCCTGTCATTGTGTGGAACACGTGGTTCAAATGAACCATAGATATTAGGGCTTGGGTTGAGCCATATGAAAAGACCAGACTAAACACTTACATTAGCGTCAAAAAACAACAAGGCTCTTGCTAGAAAAAGCCACGTGTGTCATCCTGTCTAAAATTCTCTGTGGTGAAACTGACAGATGACAGATGTTTGTGTGATTTGCAGTTATTAACCTGACTAACCTGGGGAAATGAGGTGTTTGCTTTTAGCCAGTCACCAGGGTTTAAATCCAGAGGCGGTCTGTCGTGCAGGATGTTTTCTCTGTTTCAGTGCCATGAAATGTATTCGAAAAGTAGTGATCCACGAGCATCTTAGCTGTAGCTGTAGCTAAGATGCTACAGAAGCTATACTATAGATGCTACTCTTCTCTGCCCAAGTTGCAGTGCTATGGTCCCAGCTAAGGATTTGGTTGTGTGTGCAACCTCTACTGGTATAAGTCAAGGATCAGAAAAATGACACAGACTAAAGGGAATCAATGTCAGTTAATTAATTGTTACATTCTTAGTTGATTAATTGCTGTAAAGACTTTAATCGATTAACTGTTTATCATTAACGTCATTTCTAACTGCCATATATGGTGAAAAACTGTGTCCCAATGACGTAAAAGGCTCACACAGGCGACCTGCTACTCATATGAAGCTTGTTTGTGAGCTTTGGCTCTTCTGCGCTGGGAACTCAGTTTCCGTCTTTCTGTATACTGATGGTGGTTGTTACATTTTCACATGGTAGAGAAAGTAACATGCTTCCTGTCTTCCCAGGGTTTTTTTTTTCTTTGCTATTTGATAATCCTTTTACTGTAGCCTAAGGTGACTGTACTGTGTGCAAATGTGAAACTCAATTTCACTCAAAGAGAAGATTATCAGTCAGTTGATTTTTTTTCATCGTTGAAGCAGTTCCTTTTTTAAAAAGCATTTGGCAAAATCAGCTTGCATCTAACTCTATTGTATTTGTACAATTTTATTACTGTATTGCACATTGTTACTCCATGGTCTTTTCATTAATGAAAACTGTAAATCAGTAAATTAACAATATATCAACATAAAATGTAATGCAAAACCCAAGTAGCTTAAGCAGCAGTTAGACCTCTCAACAGCTATGGTTTGTCACTTGTTTCTACACAAACATTAGTGTTTAAAACAAACAGTTAAGTGTACTTAAGCAGGCTGGGGGCGTGTCACTGTGCGTCACAGTGTTACTGCGCCTTTAAACAGAA
Organism: Solea solea; assembly: GCF_958295425.1. Lineage (NCBI taxonomy): Eukaryota > Metazoa > Chordata > Actinopteri > Pleuronectiformes > Soleidae > Solea > Solea solea. The sequence continues at coordinate 5,702,818 of NC_081152.1, forward strand.
TACGTAGATAGTCACTACTCAATTGTAACAGACAATGGCTTGTCTGTCAACAAATTTGAATTCCTCCTCAACGACACAAGCCATCTCTACTTAATACGCTGTTCATTTTGTGAATGTGTTCACTTTCATTATTCTGCGTATAGATATTCAACATGGAGTATTATGTACATATGTATGAGACACAGTGCTGCAAAAAGACAGTTTTGTCCCACATTTTCAACAAGATGAAAGTTGTAATGCTTTACATAAACATATTCTGTCATGTAACTGTTCAGATGGATTAATTGAGTTCAGTGGTCTGCTTAGGGTAGAAAATTGGGAAGATGTCGTAAAAGGCACTTTGTTTTGGTCCCGTATCGGATAACATACCCTCATTTCACCACAAATTCAAAGAAAACAATCATGGTTTTGTGTTCAAGAGTCACGCAAGACCACTGAGACCTAAGAATGCTGGTGAGAACCAAAACCAAAGGCAGAGCGAAACTGGAACTTCAGGTTCCACTAAGCTGCAAACCCCCGCCATAGATACAACAGTTGTCTTTCTTCCCTTTTCAGCTGTAATTCCAGCCATAGTTTCCTGTTGCTTAGTTTTGCATTCATGGATTGTGTCTTCTATTTAGTTTATCAGACAGGAGCGTGTTGACGGCTTTACTGTGCCAGGGAGTAGTAGGTGTTATGGATATGTGTATCTTTTTTCAGCTGCTGTCCTCTTAACTCAATAACCCACTGCATTATTGAGAAGCAACAGTTCTCCTGTTGAGACAGCTGGAGATGACTGTGACACTGTAAATGAGGAGTGACCGCCATTGCCTGTGTTGTAAAATGCACCTTAGTAAAGATACAGCCACTCGTCAACATGACTGCACAAAGTTTTTAATAGGTAATAAATGAAAAAATGGCATAGATAAAATGACAGAGTTGTATTTTAATTTGTATTTGTTTCTTTTTTTTGTTTCTATCTATATGTGTATGTATATAAGACAAAGGATCATGTATTGAAATACTTGGTGTGTGAATCCTTCAATGCACAGGGCATCTCTATGGTCAGGGATTAATATGATTAAGTATATAATCAAATTTGAAAGGAGTTGCAGTCACACATTCTAGCATACCATGTAGCCTAGCGCTTCAACAGCCATCAGTGAGGAAGTGACTTTGGCTTTCCTCTTCCTCTACAGACAGGCAGCTCATGCGTATCACACAGGTTTTTTTTTGTTTGTGTATGCGTTGTTTTTGTTGCCATAATCTGTATTATGACATTTTTTTTAGCTTTGGCCCGGCAATCCCTTTACAGTCCACTGCAATCTGGATCAAAGCCCCTTTCACAAGACGAGAGCAAGCCCGCACTAATCACATTCTGCCATGTCAACCAGACGAGTGCCATTTGCTATAAATAATACAAGCTGCTTGCTACTGTCAAACACTGCACTTGTGTTTCCGCTTAGGCCGTTGCAATCGTGTACCCGCAGACATAACAGTAGTGATCCCCTATGCTTATATCATATCTCCAGAAAGCACCACTGCCTGGACTTGGGCTTTGACCAGCTCAGTGAGGTTGTCTGTATGTACAGTGAAATTGAATTTTTTTGCAATGCATTAGAAACTGCTAATTTGATCCCAACATATTTTACTGGATTAGCTAAAACTAGGCCAGTTGGTCTCTGTTGGCCACAGTTGCGGAACTGAATGACCTTTGGGGCAACAAACACACACACACACACACACACTAGTGTATGTATACTGGCTTCTGACATATTTTGAAACTGAAATTCGGTGTCTTCACGCTGGGTGATCCAGCCTGACTGTGGGTGAGCAACATATCTTTTGTATGCATGTATTGGTCGTCATATACACTCTCCGTGCTCTCACATATACACACATCTCTAGCCTGAAATTGAGTTATGCTCTATCCACATTATGTGGAGACTTCTTTACAACTCTTTTGTATTTTCTTTTTCTTTTATCAGCTCTCTCGACAGCTCTCACATTAGCAATTCTGTAAGCTCAGCTGTGTGTTTTGTGTATGAGTTTGGGGATGAGAGAGCTGCCGCTACCCTTTACCGTAGTCTCTATAGCAACAGCAGTGATCCAGGAGGAACTTAAGTTACAGGGAAGAGGGGCTGTGACAGGAGGTGGTTTCCTGGCTCTGACTGAGAGAATCAAATGGGAATCTGTGACAGGACTGCCCTCTGGACTGTTTCATTCTTTGCTACACAAAGGGCACTCCTAATATCATTTCCAGGCTGAAGAGTCACATGTCTAACACTCACTCGTTTTTAATTTCTGAAAACAATCTAAATCGGGTTTTATGCTTATGCTAACAATATCCACTATAAGACTAAGCTCTTACTAGCACACTGATCAGTAGATTTGCTGCTTAAATAAGTAGGCTAAGAAAGACAATATCAACTGGGAGCTTTCTTCGTTGAAAAGTCAAACGCTCTTGATGAACTAAAGCTGGGTGAGTATCTCTAGTCATCGTCCCAGTAACATGTAGGTCAGCGGATAAGTCTATGTTGTGTGCAGTGTGGTTCTCATTACTGTGCTGTATTGCCCTACTGTGCCTTTCTGATTACTCTTGGAGGAGATTCAAAGAGAGAGAGAGACAGACTGACAGCCCAGCACTGCCATAGTTAGCCAGCCTATTTCTGTCTTGCTTATTTCCCAAAGCAAACCATGTTAATGTAACACAAAAACCCAATCAACGCTATCATCAAAGGCAGTAGAAGTCGTATGTACGAGGAGCACTTCACTTCACATATGACAAGGGTTTTTGAAATCGCAGGAGGCACAATATTTGCTTAAGCCAAAATGTGTCAAAATATAATTTTATACAGACTGAAGAGTGAAGAGAACATATTTGTTTCTCGCAGATCTGCACAAATATCACAGTAATCATTTTAAATGTGTTTTTTGACTGAAAATGAAAAAAAAATTATGTAAAAATTGCCATTTCCTCTGATATCATGAATCACATCACAGTCCCTGTCAAAATAATCTTGATTAAATATTTATTCAAAATCGTTCAGCCCTAGTTTTGCACACAGAAAATAATGTTTATATGCATGCGCCGATTTGCATAGTGGGTATCGAACCTCTGATCTGCAGAGCAGTTGTAAGGGCTGTTTATGTTGAACAGACTCACAATGTTATCATTCAAGGTCACCTGTTGTTGTACCAATTATTTATTGTGGCATGTCAACAGCATAGTGTAACACACTGCAATGTTTTCGAAGGTTGTTTTGTCACTGACCACAACAATGTGTTTGCTCGTGTCTCGATGTATTCTGAACTCCCTGCACTTTGTTTGTGGCTGTCAACTTAAAATGATTTAGGTTCTACTAAAGAAATAAATCATCAACATTATTTCATATTAACTTTTTTAATCGGTGTCCCCATTCAAGGTGGTAATCACAGGGTACCTGATGATACTATGCGATACACGATACCAATAATATTTTTTCCCACGATCCATCACTTCTGTGATAATCAATACATTGCAAGACAATCCTTGAATAATATATCTGAAAATGTTAAAAGTGCAGGAGTTCTCAATTTATTCAAAACATAGAGAACAAAGTGCATAAAATATATGCATTAAATGTGGATAAAGCATCTCTTAACATAGCTTTCCCTGCCATTATCCCGCTGTAAACTTCCTTTTCTCTCATTCGAGTGGCACCGTTGCGAGGAGGCATCCTATGGGCAAATGATACTGGCAGGGGCTGTTCACTTTAGATCGCCTTCATTTGTTAATGAAAATATCAATATTTGCCATGGCGTATTGATTAGCACGAGGAAGGACGACAATACAGTATATCACCAAATCGATATTTTCACCCACCCCTAGTCCCCATTCAGGTTTTTATGTGTGTATTAGAATGCACTTAAACAGGCTGATGGAAACCCACTAAGGGCTCCGGTACTGCCAGTGACAACCGGTCAAAGCTGTACTTCCAGTGCTAATAGGAAATGGTTGTCATGCTATCAAGCTGGAGCTGGAAAACATGATTCATAAATGTCTGTTCTTTTCAAACCAATGTCCATGTTGTTTAAGCAGCAAATTAATGTGTGACTATACTGTATGAGCATCTGTTGAGGCAGCAGAAACCAAATTGTGTGTGAGTGACCAACACAAAGCAGATGTGAGGTCATATGCAGTATTTAACAGTTATTAGAAGAATGCATTACCAAGATATCGGTATGCATTTCCATAGGTGGTACACACACACCACGCAGTGTGCATACTGCCTCCTCCACCTACGCCTTCTTCATCTCAGGGAGCATTGGTGGAATCCTGCTGTTGCCGTTGATGGTCTCCTTGCAGGTCTGTTTCCTCTGCAGCAAAGCATTTTCTCCTACTACACAGCAAATCTACAATTACAAAAGCGATCCACCAAAACAGAATCACATCTGGGTTCGAAAGACTGAAAACAATTTCATTTTACCCCCAAAAACACTTTTTTTCTGCCATTAAACTTAACTGTTAAACTGTGCCATGCTTATTTTAAAACACAGGCCTCAGTCCCTGTAATAAAGCCAGCATTTAGATTTTCTTGGTCATTTAACATAATAAGGAGGAGACAGATTAAATTCTTCTGCTAGCTCTAGCATGTTTATTCCTCTCTTCCATAGTTGGCCCTTTCTGCCTGTCTTGAAAACTAAAAACAGAAAACACCTTTCCCCACAACTTTCTTCTTATGCTTCGCAAAGGCGTTTGCTTACATACCTCTTAACAACTCACAACCACCCCTTTCTCTGTTAACCCATATCACACTCTCTCTTCCAGTCTTCCCTCTTCTCCCACTCCGCAGAGCATGCGTCATACATTCGCTCAGCGAGTGTTACTCGGGGTGAATGGAGCCAAGCCCTCTGACTGTCATCTCCTTTGGTGATAGACCACATTACTCTGTGTATTTATACACGAGTTGGTTGCTATACAGTGTGTGTGTGTGTGTGTGTGGGTGGGAGGATAGGAGTCTCTTGGTTGTACATACTGCATGTGAGTGTGGGCTTGTTCATACATGCACACATTTTTAATGAGTTTTAGATGGCTGACTGGTACTCCTTTGGACAACTGCTGTTCCTTCAGGAACATTTTATTTATATTATCTAGGGCTGAAACGATTAATCGTTTGTCAACTATTTTGACAATTGATTAATGGGTTTTATTGTTTTAAATATGTTTTCGGATTTTTCAGCTTAAATATGAATAATTTCTGGTTGCTTTGCTCCATCTAACAAAGAAATCATTAAAACTGAATTATTTTGGTTTGTGGACAAGAACAAGACATTGGTTAACATTTTTCAATATTTCATGTACCAAATGTTTACTCGATTAATCGAGAAAATAACCCACAGATTAATTGATTGTGGAAATAATCAGTAGTTGCGATACTAATATTATTGCGAAATTTGAGCAGTATTTACTTTTGACTACTTTTTGCTCCATTATTGACTTTGCTATTGGGTCATATTTTGATTATCTCAATCTTATCTTATCGAAATAAAACATTACGCTGTAGGCAATATGGGCCAATCTGATATTGAAGGTGATGTGGTGTGTGCAGTGTACACTAAAACCAATTCCACAGAGGAGAATGACTAGCATAGTAATCTGAACACAAATATGTGCACATATCCACACATGGGGAGATAGTGTGTGTGGGTGTGACTCGTGGTGCGGGGTCAAGGCTATCACACTTTTACAGCTCAGTTAGACAGAGTAAGCAGTGAGTGAAGGACTCAGAGATTATGTGCTATGGTGGTGCTTAGATTAAGACAAGGGGGAGGAAAAATCACATTCTCTACAGAACAAAGCCTCTGTTGAGGAGAGCACATTCCATCATGCATACTGTACTGACCTGAGACTCCAGCCATAAAAAAAAAAAAAAGTATGTACACATCCATGTAACAAGTTTAAAGGACAGATTTACAACTGCCTCTCCAACCCATCCGCAAGCAGATCCCACCCAGATGGACAGCTGGAAAGGTTTTCTGGATTATATATGTCATTATGTTGTAGGGGGGTGAGTTTTTGGATAAAACTAATGATCTCTCAAATGAGGGCTGATTCACGACCTACTTGGATTTTTACCCTCAGCTTCAACCCAATTGAGGCTTCAGTAAACCCACAATATTGAAATGCTGCTCGTTTTACATTCCTATGGAAAATTCAGAATTGGAAAACACATTTTCCCCGTAGAGACGAAATAACTTTGATATCAGGCTCAACTGGGATGCTATTTCCTTTTTAGTGAATCCTTTAAAAAATGAATTGGCCTGTTATTTGTGTTTTTATCACAATGCGTTGAGCACAGAATAATTACTCATAGTGATCATCTGTAGTCTATTTGCGAATGTGGGAACGTGTTGGCAGGACAATGCTTTGGATGAAATAATAGGATTGAGAGTACATGATGTAACCCGTGGCTCCATCAAGCACAAGCTGAAAGTGGTTGAAAGGCTTTCACACAGTGTCCTCTTTTTGACCAGATTCTCAAATGTGCATTTATGCACTTCATTTCCTCAACAGTAATTTCATGTTAAGTGGAACTCTCAGTTTTTGACAACCTGTTTTTTTTTTTATTCACATATTTTTGCATAGGAATATGGATAGCTGGAGGACTTCAGAAAGAGAGGAAAAACATTACATTTTGACATTTAAAATGGCAATTTGAAGCGGCACAATGAGCAAGCTCCAAATGTTTCAATCTAATATTTCTATTTTTAGAGTTCAGATTGTTCCAGTAACTTAACAGTTATTATTTTGATGGTATCTCGTGTGGAGATGCTTCATCTTGTTTTAAATTTAAAACAATATAAACATTGAATTAAACAAAGGCTTAAAATATATCACAAAACAGATTGCAGCTGCCACATATTTCAGAAAAATCAAGATATTTTACACAAATCTTACAGTCGGAGCAGAAATGCAACACCACTCATGCCAACAGCTGTAAACACCACAAACAAACAAACAATCGGACTATTTACTGAAGTTGCCTGAGCTTCACTTTGTCGGTTAGAGGAAGTAGCTCACAGACACCTTCGGCAGCTTTGCATGAAGTGCCGTCAGCTATGTGATGTTCCTGTCCATTGCTGCTGTTAGCGTTCCTTAGTCCACATCACTGCATGAATGCATTTATTTAGAGGTGAGGAAAACAAACAGACAAACCAAACCCCGAAGCAGGGAGGACTGAAATTTAACACCTAATTGGATAGTGTTGTTTGATACTGGAAAAGTTTCTCCCAGATTTACGGCCAGACCTAACGTACATAATTGAGAAATCCCACTACTAATTCTTGAGTGTTGTACGTCAGAGGTGTTGCGTCAACAATATCTGCAAGGGAGCTGGTGAGTGTAATGTTATCATCATGACTAATAATCATATTGGACAAAAGTATAAAAAGAAGAACCAAATGGTGACATTTCCCTTTTATAGAAAGAACTAAAGGTTATGGGTATGTGCCCAATGGACCCACTCTGCTTTCTAATGTATTTATATCTCGTCTGTTGAACCTAATGCTTTACGTTTGCTTCCTGAAACAACCTTATTGCTTGGTACTGATGGGTTATCAAACCAAATTCACGAAAAAAAAAATATACCCACATCACGCAGCAATAAAATCAGTTACTCTGGTTCAATTGCTGTGATGCTTGGTGTATGTTACAGTACAGTAGCTGAGATGATGACTTTCATCATCTCTTCTTAATGTGTTTGTGGACACAGCCTGCTGACAATCATTGACATGCAGCTTCTGCTCAGACAGTTAAGACTGTAGTCACATGATCATGGATCAGATGCACAGATCAGATATCGTAATCAGTGTTTGCGTGTGTATGTTTCAATGAGTACCCTGCACTAAACACATTACATATGTGTGTCTAGACACTAGAGCTCAAGTGTAAAAGTAGTGCCAGGCATGCTGTACGCTTACCTCCTCAGCTTCTCTTAATCCTCTACACTCCCTTTACATATCTCTTTGTTTTCCCTCTCCAGTGACTGAGGATGTCCAAGCGGAGCTTGTTTGTTCGGCTGGTGCCGTGCCGCTGCTTGCGGGGTGAGGAGGAGACGGTAACATCGCTGGACTACTCCCACTGCAGCCTGGAGACTGTTCCTAAGGAGATCTTTAGTTTTGAGAAGACCCTGCAGGAACTCTATCTTGATGCCAACCAGATTGAGGAGCTGCCTAAAGTAAGGCGGCGCACACTTATGTACAGAAACTGTAAAAGTTGGTTATTTCTTTCTTTGTGGACACACTTCAATCATATTTTTAAGATAATCATGACAGTACAAGTCGAGCAAATGCTTAATCTACACACACCATACGCGTTTTGATTAAAAACTATTTATTTGTCATGTTTTTCCACCAGCAACTGTTTAACTGCCAGTTACTACACCGGCTGAGCATGCCAGATAATGACCTAACAGTGTTGCCAGCGGCGATTGCAAACCTCATCAATCTCAGGGAGCTTGACGTCAGCAAAAACAGTAAGTGACACTTACTTTACTTTCCATAGCATTCCTTCACTCAGGTTAGAAGCCTTTTTGATTGGCAGATTTAGGTCATTCAAAACTGTTCAGATCACATTGCTAAGACCTGAAAACTGACCACAGACACTTGCTCACTGATCTGTGAAGATTAAAGGTATAACCGTTGTCCTTCTATTGTATCAGGACTGCTACTGGCACAGATTGGCGAAAAGATAGAATAATTATTCCATCTTTTCTATATACTCACACAAACTGTGAGAATATCTGTACAGTGTCCTGTCAGCAGTTTCATGAAGTGGGAAGTGACACCATTCATCAGTGTGGCATTTTATCACTTTGATGATGACATTAAGCAGTCACACTGTTGAATATGATTAGCAACCCTGTCCTAGAAATCCCTTTTAAATTTAGCTTGTTTGATGAAAACGTCACACTGTCAGTGTTGCCTCAGTTTGATGTTAAGAACAAAAACAGGTTGGACTGTTTTAATAAGCACCTGCTCATAGATAAAAAGAAATCTTGTTTAGAAAGAAAATCTTGTTGCATATTCTTCAACTTCACAAGGACTATTCGTCATTTCTTGTCTCTTCCAAATGGCCTTTGAGGACCTCAAGCTAAAACACTCGACTGTGTAAAAAGCCTGATCTTCACCCTATCAACTTAAATCTAAGCAGAGTAAGGCTGCTCAACAGCAAAACCCTTTCATGGCAATGGAAAGGTTAAAAAGGTAATTCTAATATAAATGAGTGAGTGCAGAGACAGCTTAGATTAAACAAATTCATGTATGGGAGCAGTAGGCACCATGTTGACATTAAAAGTGGCGTATCCATCTTTACACTCTGTGCAAAGTGTGTGGAAACAAACCAAGAGACTTGGTCGCGTCCTCTTTGTTGCAGTTCTGGATCAGTCATGATAAATTACAGACAGTGGACTTTATCCCCCCCCCACTCTCTTCCTTTCCACTGCTTTTATTATGTCACCTTAAGCACTCTTCTCTGTGGTTGTTTAGACAAGAAAGGTGCAGAGCCGCTCTTAATGTACCTTGAGCACACAGAGAGCCTTCCTGCTTGTACAAAGCACCTGTTTTTAAACAGTCAAAAAGCTTCTGCAAAAAACATGAACAAGATTGCCCGCATTATCCCCTGATTTCTTGGTCCAGACGAAGTCATTTGTTCACTGCCAGCAGTAATAAAATGGTTGAGATGCGTCACTGCAGATGTTGAGTCCCTGTTGTGTTGTACTCTGAAACCACTTATGGTAATTTGTGTTTGGTATTTCTCTTAAGGCATCCAGGAGTTTCCAGAAAACATCAAGAACTGCAAAGTCCTAGCTGTTGTAGAGGCCAGTGTGAATCCCATATCAAAGTGAGTCGAAGACACACTCCTATAATCGTCTGTGTTTTAGTTTGATGGGTCTCACGAGTACTTTACTTCTGTTGAACTTGTTTCAGTAGATGTACTTGACTTTGTGCATATCTGTGGATATCTTTGTCAGGCTCCCTGAAGGCTTCACGCAGCTTCTGAGTCTGACGCAGCTCTACCTGAATGATGCCTTTTTGGAGTTTCTACCAGCCAGCTTTGGGAGGTTAGTTTGTTCTAAAGATGGGATTAGGATGGAGCAACATTCAGTAGATGAATGAGGTTGTGACACTGACATGGCTATGCTGGGCATAACTGTTTGTAAATCTAATTTTAGGCTTACTGTGTAGAACTATTGTATTGCAGTATACTATTTATATTAACATTGTGTAATGGCATGCATCAAATCCTTGGCTTCAAGGAAGAAATAAAACTAAAGGTCAATGAAAGGTGAGAAATGCCAGAAAGAAGAAATGAAAAAATGAATTGAAGAAAATGAAGAAAATACTTCATAAGTTAGGCAAGACTGTTCCTTTCACCTCCAAATCTGCAGCACTGCTCTCTATTACTACCGTACACATGATAATGATTATACTGATGCTTTATGGATCCATGAATGAACATCGGTATGTCAGCAAATGTTACATATTTACATGTTAAGTTACATTTTATATATTTCAAGACAACCCCACAGGTAAGATATCTGTTAATATTTACCACATTACGTCAGCAGCCATTTTGTCTCATATACACCCCATGCCAATTATACCTGCCTTAGTATAGATCATTTATCATCTATCAATATTCTGACTCATTATAATTTGAAATGTATTTCCATTTCTTTAAGGTTAATTAGGTTCTTCCGTATGCAGTACAATTAGTCGTGCGGGCACAGTTTGTTGTTTACGCAACAGTTGTGTGTTGAGCCCTCTGATTACACAAAACATGTGACGTGAGGTGTCCATGTGGGTTTAGGGCCTGTTTCCTCTTACTCACGCTCCTCTTCTCCTTTCCATATATGACCTTTTTAGCACAAGAGATGATGACACCTGAACATTTGTTTGTGAAAGAAATTACACAAAAGGACATTGTTGGTTGCAGCAGAAAAACCTGCAAGGCAGTGATGAATAATTGTTAAAATGAGGTACCGCAGTATTGAATTACAAACTTAATTTTTAAATAATTATGTTAAGATAATGCAATTTCCAGTAATGAACGCAAGTAAGGAATACAACAGGACAGTGACCTTTAAATATGAAATGTTGTTGCATCACTTGGGCTTTTTATTTGGTTGCAGGTTGAGTAAATTACAGATCTTGGAGCTGAGGGAGAACCAGCTAAAAATGTTGCCAAAGTAAGTGCTTTTCCATGTCGTTTTCCCCTGTTTTCCATTAAAATACAGAGTGTGTGTATTTCAGCTACGTCATGTTTGTGTCACGTTTGCATCCTGAAGCGTGTCATGAATTTTTACCCTTCCTTCCTCCCCGTTTCCTTCCTCTAACAACGCCTCTGCCGTGTCCTCCATCCTGCCTGCTTCTTCCTCCCCTAGATTTACTCCCATCTCCGCTAACTGTAGTATTGCATTCCAAAGTTACGTAAGAGCCTTCTTCACTTGGCTGCTCCTCTTCTGAGACAGTGGTGAGGGTTTTTTGTTTTCCCCTAGTGTCTGAGGGAGACGGAAAGCCCTAACAATATTAGAGAGCGCTCCACATGAGCGACATGGGATCTACTTTCTCTTGCTGGCTTTACTCATGCTTCACTTACTGTGTCATTGCGTTTTATTTCCTTCCATTTCCCAGCAAATCTGTTCCCCTGTTTGCCTTATTTGTCTTTCCTCTCCCTGTCCTACTCTCCTGTTGTTATCTCACTCACTTTCCTTTCACTGATTTTCTCACTGACTTACTGACTCACACACTCGATGGGCCAGTTGCTGCACAAAGGGCAGTGTTTTGCAGCGCTGGGATTCGGAGAGCAGGTCTTCTCTTTCTCGCTGTGTTTATGTGACAGATGCCAGACCTGTTACAGGCTGAGGCCGTGACAAAGAAAAGGACTAATGATCGAGAAGGTTGCCAGAGCAACACACAAGCATTTCAGAGATGTAAACAAATGTGTTCATGCACAAAGGGGGTGCGCAGCACAAGTCTTTTCAGAGCGTCTACACAGAGATTGCAGTCTCTTCCCCCTGCGTATGTGGACACAAACCAAGCCACATACATAAAACACATGTCTTTCTGTGTTGTACTGTGTTCTAAAGAAAGCTGGCCTGTTCCTCACAACTTGGGGTCAACCCATAGTTTTTTTTTTTCCACTGATGCACACAAATTCAAGATATTCTTTATTCACATGAGTGTCCACAGAGTTGTTGCCAACTTTGATGTAAGAATGTGATAAAACTGGCTAATGCTCAAGTACATTCACACGAGTAATGTTTTCATATTGCACCAAGCACTGAAGAGCAATCATCCTAGGACTAAAACCATATATATATAATGTGCGCCATATGTGTGACATTCTTACTTAATGAGGAATACCTAAAAACCAAACAGACGACAGAGAAGTGCGGGTGGGCTTCTGCTTTCCATCCCTGCGCTGAATCTCACTCTCTGCTTTAAGGACACACTGTTCATCCCCCGCTGTGAAAGTAACATCGTATCTGTTCCCAAACATAACTCGGAACACCTCTGTTTCACCTCCAGCCATGACTCAGATGTTTGTTTGGAATTAGATTCTATGAAACCTAAGACTCAATCTAACAAAGTCTTAAATTTGAAATGTCTGTTTGCTCTGCTGCTCTAAGTTGCTTTGCCTATCCAAAGTCTTTCTCATGCTGTAATTGTATAACGTGACACCTCACTCTTGTGTATTTTACATATAGCTCAGAAATCTTGTTATATCACTTATGAGTGACAGGCCTATTTTATTTCATTCCTAACGATTTAAGGTGTCTATATTAAGGAATGGTTTGGATGTTTTGCAGTAACATCTCTCGGCAGCTGCCACTGAAGCTTAACTGCTCTCAAAATCATTTAGTCAATAGATGATAAACATGAGCTTGATACTCATTATGTTTTTTCCATCTCTAATGATTGACAGAATATTAAACAAGTTGAATGATCCTGTTTTTGTGCATGTCTTCAGTGTGGCACAGAACACAAGACTCTGACCTGAATGTGGAGAGAAAATTCTGGGGCAAGGCTTAGGGCTAGCATACGTCACATTTTCCATTATTCAGTGTGTATTTCTGTCATGCCTGAGTTTGAAATTGTATTTATAATATTATAATATATTATTTATATTCATCAAATAATTCTACAAATGGAGCGTAGAGGTAGAGCATTTATGCTATTTTAAAGAAAATTGAAAGATGATCCTAAATGGAAGGAGAAAAATGAAGGTTGAAGTTCTGATTTATATTCTAGCTGATGTTTTTGTTTTATCAAGTTTAGTGGTTTTCACTTTTTTATTACGAGTTGCAGTATCTCACTCCTTGTCTGCCCTTTGTCTCTGCAGAAGCATGCATAAACTCACACAGCTCGATAGGTTGGACCTGGGGAGTAATGAGTTCACTGAAGTGGTGAGTAACTGTCAGTGACTTGACCTGTCTGCTCATGACTTTACCTCCTCCTTCCTTAGTCTACTCTCGTTCCTTCTCCTTCATTTTGAAATGGAAGCTTTGTTTTTTTTTAAATGCCAAAACAGAAGGGTGCTCATTTAGTTTTCTCTGCAAGATAAAGTTTGTTTTACACAGCAATTACTCTGAAATAACTAAATTGTCTCACAATTGATTTTTTTTAGCTAGTTTGTGAACTCAGGTCTTGTCCCAGCAGGCACACACAAACACACTCATCCATGTGACTTAAGCCTTTTTCTTCTCTTTATTTCTGTAGCCTGAGGTGTTGGAGCAGCTGACTGGAATCAAGGAGCTGTGGATAGATGGGAACCGACTGACGTTTTTACCTGGGGTATAAATTACTCTCACTCTCCACCATACTTCGGTTCCTGCTTTGCCTCAAAAAGAAAATCGTCCTGAGATAATTTCCTGTGATTCTTGTCTGCTTAAATTCACATCAAACCAAACCACTGTCAGTTTACATCAGACCTGGACTTCTCTGAACACCGGACATGAAGGAGCTGCTGTTTTGGAAAGGATTCTCTGGCTGTTAGAACACAATGAGATAGTTTTTTGGAACATGCAGATCATTTTATGTTTTCAGATGCCCTTGTACTACAAAAAGTATTATTTTCTTTGAATGTAATTCATTTCCAGGGATTGCTAGAATGTGTGACAACGGATTTATTTTTCATCCAATTGACCTGCTTGTTTGTAACTGGGTCATAATTAAAGCATTAGTTCTGCTGCTGGCCTTTCAATGGCATCGGCTGTAATCACAGTCTGGCCTTTTATAAATAATGATGTCTGTCGAGGGCATAAAGCAAAACTGAACACAGATTTGTGTTTTATTTTACTTAACCTTTTAAGAAAGGTTATTTAACCAGGAGTTTTTGGCATTATTGATCAGTAATTCCATAATAACCTTTCAGCGTAATGTAAATCAAGTGACCTGAGAGACACTTTCACTTCTGCTCTCTGTCAAAGCTCTGTTTACAAACCTGGAAGAAATCCTTCAGTTTGGACTTTGATCAAATAACGCCACCCTGTAATCATTGGCATGAACTCAAAATGGGTACTTAGATATCAGTGATCAATTTGTGTTAAACTTTACATCTTCTTTTTGTCTGCGCAGATGCTTGGAATGCTCAAACAGCTGGTATATCTGGACGTGTCCAAGAACAACCTGGAGATGGTGGATGAGCAAATCTGTGGCTGTGAGAATCTGCAGGACCTCCTGCTCTCCAACAACGCTCTCACACAGCTGCCCGGCTCCATCGGTGAGGATTATGGCACAAACATTGACTCACATAATGCAATTGAAAGGACACTCTCTCTCTCTTTTAACTGTTGCCAACTATTTTTTTCATTATTAACTTCCTTTATAATGTAGGTAAGTTTTAACCAAAGAATTCTCACAACTATTCCACAAGTGTGTTCATTTTTTTTTTTTTTTGGTCAGACACATGTTCAACACACTGTATAATATACTAAATTGGCCAGATACATTGTCATTAAAATCCAAAGGAGCCATTTCATTTGTTAATGTGAAGAATTGTATCATTTGTTTTTATTATTAACAGTATTTTAAAGATTTAACTGGCCACTGTACTGTTGTGCAAAGATGCATTAAAAACATGAACATCGTAGTAAGAAAGCTCAGGGCTGTGTCCACTGCAGCTTACACATCTGTTAGCCTGTGTTGTTGTGGCATTGGTGAGTATTTTAGCAGCTATAATCATCCTTTCAGTAACCTTGCTAAAAATAGATGTCTAAGTTAAGTCCAAACTAATAAAATCATAGTGGTCCAGATGGACAATGTGCTGTAGAAGTCACTGTAATACTGTGCTGACAAAAGTATTAATTAATCTAATTAACTGTTGTAATTGACATTCCTCTTTGTGCTGCAACAGTAAATGATAATCAATAACTGCTCCGAGCTGTGGAATGTTGGCATCTGTAATTCTCTCTCTCTGTGTGTCTCTCTCTCCGTCTCTTTAGGCTCATTGAAGAAACTGACTGCACTGAAAGTGGATGAGAACCAGCTGATGTACTTACCAGACTCTGTTGGAGGGTGAGTGTTGCAGCACAGCGTAAACCCTGAGATCAGTGGATTACTGTGCGTGCTGCTTTGTCATGTGATCATATGAAACGTCTGGCAGATGTTCCATGAAGCATGATGTGCTCCATTGCTAACGATATTGAGTGGCTAATAGCGGCCATGATTTCAGAGTCTGATGGACTGCGTAACGAAACGCCATGGCTCTGAGTCTTGAATATTGGTTAATGTATACAGTGACAGATTTGTTAAATTGAGGTGCAGTCGGTGGTAATCTTTGCCTTCATGACCCTTCAGTGGAGTGCTGGCAGATTAAATCAGCAGCCACCGGTCTCAAGAGATGTGATGCTGTCTGCTGTAAACAGGTAAACCCAGCAGTCACCAGCTGCTGAGGATTTGAGGGGGCTGACACGCTGACTCTTGGTCTATTTTCAATCTATGTGGTAGGCTCCAAAGATCAGACTCTGGTGCATTGCATTGTTTGACCGTGGTCTACAGGCACTTTAATTCAGTGTTTTTGTGTTTGGTAGTATATCACAGTAGCTCTTCTGCAATCACTTTGCATTCATGTGAATCCCTCAGCATGCATTTGCTTGGGTTTGGTTTGAAATGTTACTGTCTGAATTATGTCCGTGAAGCTTTTAAGATGTTGTTTTGGTGCATAGGCCATTGAGTATTTCATTAATAGTGTAAGATGCAGTCACACTGGTTGGAGTTGTTTAAACTAGAATGTCACTCAGTGGAGCGCACACCTGTGCCGGGGCCAAACATTCCTGAATGCGTCTTTTACAGTAAAGCTGCAGTGTGGAACTTTTAATGTTTTTTATGGTAGTTTATGTTATTGTTTTGGCCTTTTTGATCTTTGTGAACAGACTTACAGAACTACTGTGTGTTTTTTTTAAACATCAGACATCACTTATTTTTGTTGACACTCTGTGTTTTCAGTCACACTCTAACCTATTTGCAGCCATCTCGCTTTACCAGCACAATGGTGCATATTAGAGGAAGTCGTTTGAAGCTGAGGCTAATTCAGCCTTGTTTGAACTAATTTGCCGATGGTTTGAATGTAACAAACATTGGTTTGTATTTAGGTTATGCACTACTATTTTAAGATCCACACATTTTAGCCTGAGACACTGACAAAGTCTCACAACAAGAGTTTAGAAAATGTCTGCATTTTTTATTTTTAGTTGAACCAGAGCTGCACCCAAATCCAGTGGGCCCTTCCCTGGTCTCTGCCCCATGTTCCACCTTTGTGGTGTGCAGTAATTGAATGCTGCTTCCCAGTGTTGAGTTTTAACTCTAGGAAAAGTTAGAAGCCCTTCCTACTGAGAAGGTCAAACAGTCAGATATATTTTGGTCCTACACCACACAGAGAATATATAGACTAGCAGCAGTACTTTCAAATCTGTTCTCTGACACAGCAGAATTCATGTAAGGAACTTGAGAGCTGGTGTGGTGTGTTCAGGAAATGTCTTGGTCGTGGTAACTGTCACGGTCTTAACCAACTGCTAAATTAAAATGATGAGAACAGTATCTTGAGCACATACTGTATGTGGTATATGAACTGTGTATACAGCACTTGCACCGCCTGATGAAAGTCATCTTGCCTTTCTCTTTTGGCTTCATTTCATCAGGCTGACAAATCTGGAGGAGCTGGACTGCAGTTTCAATGAGATCGAAGCCTTGCCCTCCACTATCGGACAGTGTGTTGCCATGCGCACGTTTGCTGCAGATCATAATTTCCTTGCACAGCTTCCCCTTGAGGTCAGTATGCACCTTGTCATAAATCTCTGTTAAGGGAGATGTAGTGAGCCGTACGGCACCCCGCTCATCTGTAACAGCTTGCTTGGCTCTGAATCCGTGGTTCCTTCTCTTCACAGATGGGGAACTGGAAGCATGCAACTGTGCTCTTTCTACATTCCAACAAGCTGGAGTCTTTGCCTGAGGAAATGGGTGATATGCAGAGACTCAAGGTCATCAATCTCAGCAACAACAAGTAAGTCTGGACGGACACGTGATGAGGGTCAAATACAAGGACGAATAGAGATCAGATTTTATTTTTGTTTTGGGTTATTTCTGTCAAAAATGCATTTGACCTTGTTTTGTGTTTTCCACCAATTATTTTTTATAAATGAAACAATTCATCAGTTAACCGATGAATCAAGAAACTGAAAATCTGTCTTGCAGTCATTTAAAAGTGACCTTTGGAGTGTCCTCAAAGCTTTGCAATACTTGCTTCTCTAAATCTTTTTAATGCCAGAAAAGCAAAAGGATGTGTTGGTTTCTTTGGTATAAATCTACTAACTACAACATAAGGTTTAAAGTATCTTAACTCTGGCAAGAATGAAAAATGTGTTTGGAGACAGGCGTGATTTAGGCTTTAATTGGGGGTTTTCCATTAAATATGTGAGCTCTGTGCCAAATACACTGAATAACTTTGGCCACGACCCCACACCACTGAAATATTTTCAAGTAAAAATTAAATATGGCTGCAGACAACTTTTATAGTGCACCCTTGTTGAAAATATTTCCCCAGTGAATTAAATTGACCTATTTGTGAGTCATAATTGTTGTTTTTATGCCATTGCAGGTTGAAGAACCTTCCATACAATTTCACTAAACTGAACCAGATGACGGCAATGTGGCTGTCTGAAAATCAGGTATGATCATGAGTATTACTCTGTGTATAAATCACGAGCACAAGGGTTCACCGTAGGTGTCACCGAGTTCAGATCTTCCAGATAATGAGTTGTTCTGTCAGGATTGTAATGACAGCAGGATGCGTCACTCACTACTGCAATGAGCAGCTATTAATTACCCCACCAAGACTTAGTATCCTACAGGAAAACACATAAATGATGCAGAAAACCACTACAAGGACATTTGATCTAAACATGCCAAGAGGCTATACAGGTCAGACTTTCCTGTTAACCTGAGACCTATTCCTTTTAAGGTGTAGGATGATCCTAATGAATCTCATTAAGATAGTACATGTTTGAGGGCTGGGTTTTTGAGATTATGCAGCAGCAGCACCTGCGAGCATGCCTATAAAGATTCAAATTGAATCATTTATTTTATCAGTTAAAAGTATGTCCAGAGTCAGTCTACAGCTTACATTGTGCAGAGTTAATTAAGTGTGACATTATCAGGACATAATATAAACTGAGATGAGGATGATGCTGAGTCAGTCACTAACCTGACTGTCATGCAGGATGGGAGGAGAAACAAAACAATTAAACATGTCTGCAATCTGTTTCATTTCCCCAGTCATGAGGTTAATGGGGATATGGAAGCACATTCATTTGCAGAAGTTAACTCTGAGAGATAAGTCCAGACTTTGTCTGAAACCTATGTCATACAGTAGTCATAGTAAATTAAAGAAAGAAAAATCCCTTTGGACTTTAATGGTTCAGAGACATGGAGCTGATCTAATTTCCCGTGGTGTGAATGCTCACACGGATGGAATGTTCCTGTCATCCTTGTGTTATATTATAAATTATCTTGCAAAGACTCACTCTATTTACAAAGCTTAGCTGCTGCTTTTTTAGGTAAATTTACATTACCATACTTAAATATTTCTGTATCACCCAATTAAAATCTTTAAAATGCTTTATGGATGTTTCAGTATCACCCAATTAAAATCTTTAAAATGCTTTATGGATGTTTCAGAGGTGACCACGCTTTTTAGTCTCCTGGGTCTGGACAACTGTAATCTAAGTTCAGATACACTTCAGGTATATTATATTGAGGTTTTAAGGTTATTATATTATATAAGATTCATTTTACAAACTTTTTAAGAAGTTTACAGCACTTCAAGGCTGCTCTTTAAAGTGGCTTTACTTAATTAATTGTCAGGAGGACAGCACATGTGTTGTGTCAGCAGGGCAGAAGAGGAACCCAGGAGAGGCAACAGGCCTATCGGCATTAAGACACAAGAATACTGTTGGACAGGTGCCACAGTTGTAACAGGGCCTAGGGGACACTGGTTGTGTTTAAGGCAGCTTCATTACGGAAGGAGTGACAGGAAGAGGAATCATGATGTAGATAAATTATGCCCCTTTCAATTAGACTAGAAGGAAGTACGCTTGGCTTAAAAATACTAGGGGGAGTTGCAATGTGTTTTCATGATGGATTTTAGTTCACTTGCCATGCAGAATTTAGGCACAGAGAAAGCAATGACACTCTTTAACCATTGAGTGTCTTGACAAAGCACTGTTGATGACCGATAGCACTCAAATAACCACCGTTTTGTCTCCTGCAGTCGAAACCCCTGATCCCTCTGCAGAAGGAGGAGGATCCAGAGACACAAAAGACCGTGCTGACTAACTACATGTTCCCCCAGCAGACCAGGACTGAGGACTGTGAGTATCATGCACTCAGCAAGACTCAACCTCTATGTTGTGCTGTTTTATGATTTGTCTGACTGACGCGCCATATGTTTCTGACCCATTTTTATCAATCAGTCCTTAGTGGAAAAGCTGGTTATTAAAAGATTAAGGCTTTTTAATTTGTCCGTGAGCTACTACCGAGCATTCATTGAAGTCGTTGACCTCACACAACCTTATTTGTATGACAAATATTAGCACATTTTTTAACACAGGCAATATTTGGGAAAGGTAATGGCATATACCCATGTATGAAACTTCATTTTAAGTATATTTTTAGGTATGGAAAATGTAAATGAATGCTAAGTTATCAGGCTTCACCATTGTTATCTCTGAAGAAGCAGTTCTAGACTTGGCCTGCAAGGAAACACGAATACATAATTTATGAGGGCCCTCATCACCTGAGATCACATCTCCTTGTCTTGTCTAGCATCTGCTAGTTTGGTTTGGTTTCTTATTGCACCAGAAAGCTTGCACTGACACCAGTGAACCTTGGTTTTAGAGTAATTGATGGTTCAAGGTCTTCACGCTTAAACTACCCATCAGCTGACCATCTGTGATGAACCATCACAGTGGACACTGTTTTGTCGGGGGTGGGGGTAGTGGTTGTGGATGTGTTGTCTGACTTCATCTGTCAACCTAACCCTGGTTACACAAATAGAAAAGTTACTGTTAAGGTCTGACTTACAGTATGTCTGTTATCATGTTTCACCTCCTTTTTATACCAGTTTCTATCATAACTTACCAGGAGTTATTCCAGGTTTCTTTATGTGTCCATGGGATTTCCTAAAAAGCTGGAATAAGTTATGAGCTGACTGCAGTGTTTCTGATTTACAACTTGTTGATGTGCAGAATACAAACCAGGTGACTCGCATCCTCTGCACATTCACCATTCATATGGTGCGTTTTGTTAAGTTGTTGACAACCAAATTTCTTGATGTGATCTAATTTGTCATTTGCCCCAAATTGACCACTGAAGATCATTGAAAAGAACTGAGTAAGTTCATGGCTCTCTTACTAGCATGGCAGTAAGTATCGTCTGTCTGTATGCACTTGTAATTCTTTTAATTCTAGTGAATACATTTGAAGTTCTCGAACACTGAATGGAATATTTTATGTTTGCACTTGTAGTTTTGGTCGATTCAGAAAAGCTGGACTGTCATCATGTTGGAGTGTGACAGTGAGTTTAATGCTACTTAGGTCATATGTAGTCTAAGCGTATCGTAATGGTGGCATTACAGATTCCTGAGCCTGGTTCAAAGGGACAAGGTTGAGCCATTTAAGATGTTGTTCTGTTGGTTTTAGTTCTTTTATTTGATTGTCATTTTCTTAAAACAACACCTCCAAGGGTTTTCAAAGGTTTCACTTCTGAATTTCAATTTCCTTGTCTCAGTGGTTCTCAGTAGCAGGCCTTGTGCTGTCTTTGCGCCATCTTGTGGTCAGAAAGTAGACTTGCATTCCACTGATTTCCTACAAACCTTAATTAAAATATTCAACGCATTTATCCTCATCCTGGTTTCTGCTTTTCCTTCCAGACATTCCCAACTCTGATTCTGAGAGCTTCAATCCAGCACTGTGGGAAGAACAACGCAAGCACCGAGCTCAGGTGGCATTTGAGTGCGACGAGGACAAGGATGAAAGAGAGGCGCCACCAAGGGTAAGTGTTGCACATTGATCACTGTTCAAACTAATATGAAAGAAGAATAACTAGTATATGAGTTGGTTAGAATAGATTCAAGAAGTGATGCTGGTAATACTACTTGAATGATGGCGCTCAGCATAAACCCATCATTTTTAAATCATGCATCCTGAGTTGCTGTTTATCGAAAGGAAATGTGTCTGTATGATACTGAATCTACCTCGTGTACGCCATTCTCAGGGAAAGCAGGAAAACCGCAGGTTTAACATTCAACCATTTCATGATGATTTGAAATCTGTTTGTTCTCCTCAGGAGGGAAACCTGAAGCGCTACCCTACACCATACCCAGATGAGCTGAAGAACATGGTGAAGACAGCCCAGTCAGTGGCTCACAGGCTAAAGGAGGATGAGTCAAGTGACGAGGCGGGAAAACCATTTGAGAGAAACCATATTGGTATTCAGGATGTGGGTGTTAAGGTCAGCTTCAGATACAATTTGATATTTGAAGAAATGTCACTGTCATTTCTTGTTTGTTTTTGTTTACCTCCCATTTCTCTATTCAAGTGAAGGAAAGTATGTAATCCCAAACCTCATCATCATCATTGTTTTTGTGCAGGTGATTGAGGCATCTTGCCCAAACGGCACAGAGTCGGACACAGAGCCACAAGAATCTGAGCAAAATCCCTCTGCACCAGAATCGGAAGACACTTTAGACACTTCTTACAGCTCTCAAAGAGTCCCGCTGAAGTCTTCAGAGGGCTCTATGATGAACCATGAGGACACACTGGAGGTGCTTGAATATTAAGGACTTTACATGATCAGTTGAGTCAAACCGATTTGGAACTTTTATCTGAAAAATTCCCTCTTTTTGTTATTCTTCAGGATTCTGAGGAGCTGTCGGATGAAGAGGAGATGAAAATTGCAGAGATGAGACCTCCTCTTATCGAGATCTCCATCAACCAGCCTAAAGTAGTGACTTTAAGTAAGGACAAAAAAGGTAACAAATAAAAGAACCACGAGTCAATGAAACATAGTATTTTAAGTGGAAACCTAAACATGATAAGTGAGATAGTCCAGATTCACTTACTCATATTTGTGCTTGACAGACGATGGCAAAGACGCAGACTCTTTGCTGGATGACACAGTGGCCAACAGCAACCAGAACAACAGCAACTGTTCATCACCGTCACGCATGTCTGACTCTGTGTCTCTGACCACTGACAGCAGTCAAGACAACTCTCTGTGCACCCCAGAGAGAGAGGCAAAGATGCTTTTCCTCCCCAAAAGCCAGTAGGTTCCAATTCTTAACATGAGAGTGAAAAGCGAGAATCTTCCTCATGCTGCTTTAACAAATTCTGATGCCTTTTACTCTGTTTTAGGCAAGGAGATGAGAATATGAACCAGCCAAAAGAAACCACCCCTCTCCTCCATAATGGAAATGGCTCTGAAACGTCCCTCCAGGCCCTTTTGAAAACCCAGCAAATGCCGCCAGAAAAAATGGGTGACTACGACCTGTCCATGGAAGCCAGGTTGGCCTTCATTGAGAAGGGAATAAACAATGGTATGGAAAACAATTATACTAAGTGGGACCAGATCAATATGAACGTGTCTAAGCCTCCGACCGACAACATGCTTCAGCTGGATGAGCTGGACAAAACCAAGAATGGTTTAGCGCAGCAGGACTTGGGCGGCAAACAGAGTTATAGCAATGACAAATTTGACCATTTACAGAACGGAAACCAGCAGGTCAGTGACTCCATCAATCGTCTGGGGAACATAAGCCAAGCAGTGAGAATGGAGACATCTGCTGTGCATGTGGCCTCGACAGGCGTGACAGCCAGCAGTGACATGTCTCTGTCTCGCAGCACAGAGGAACTGTCTCCAGAGAAAAGGTGCCATCCCCAGCAGGTGATGAAGTCCCACAGTATCAGCAACATAGAAGGTGGGGGTATGAAGATTTTCTCCTTTGAAGGGAATGACGACACCTATGAAGCAGCATCAATGACCAGGATGGCAGGAGTTGGCCCGGGGCCAGGAGCTCAGGGCCAGAGCATCGTCAGGAGCAAGTCTGCTGGTCAGTTACTCAATGACCAGAATCTCCAGATTTACCCAGGCTCCACTGCATCTTCCTCAGACCTGCTCTCCTCCTCTAAACCTCCTGCCAGCACCAGCAGATACCCAGTCTCCTCCAGCATGGCCATGGGCATCCATCCTCCTCAGTACAATGTACAGTACACAAGCAGTGCCATGCCAAAAGATGGTCTCTGGGCCCAGAGGACGCCCATGCCCCCAGAGCACCAAGGCTACCTCCCTCCTCCATCACATTCACTAGCCAACACCAACTACTCCAATCGCAATCAGGCACCTCCCTACCCTCTACCACTGCAGCAAAGGGGACCTATGGCCCCCAAACCCTCTGGGGACATGTGGGCTAAAGAAAGACTTCACTCTACCGGCAGTCAGCCTCGCAGTAGTACTCTGCAGAGGCAAAGCAGCTCTTCCTCCACAGCGTCAATGGGTGACCCGAGGCGCATGCAGTTGCCCGAGGGGGAATACTTGACATACAGAGACATACACACCCTCGCCAGGGGCCCGCTGGCAATGAGCCAGGCCATGCAGCGGCCCCTCTCCGCTCGCACTTACAGCATCGACATACCCGGAGCTTCCAGGCCCTTCCCTGCTCGGCCACAGCCCCACGAGCTTCCAGAAAGGACCATGTCTGTCTGTGACTTCAACTACCAGCACAGCAGCCCCAGCAAGAGGCCCAACACCAGGGTGAAGTCCGAGCACTCGCTCCTGGACGGTCCTGCACAGGTGCCGGGAGCACCGAGGGTGCCCACTGACTGGAGAGACCATGTGATGCGTCACATCGAGGCCAAGAAAATGGAAAAGGTAAAAAGGATGATTTCACACAAATCTCCCACAAAAGTATGTCTCAAGGCCTTAGTGTTGAGGAAAAAGTTGTTTTGCTTAAAGCAATGCATATTTGCATGTAAAGAAATTCAGCTTCAGGTTCTTTCCAGGTTACTGGTATCGTTGGAACTAAAGAAACGTTTTCTACTGTTGACAGTGTTGGATGAATTCTTGTCGCATTTCTGGTTTAACCTTCAAAACATCCACCTATATAGGAGTATTTCAAAGGCAAATAAGTATCACAGATATTTGAGTGAATTGACTCTTTAGCTGACTAACCCTGCTGTGTGCAGTATGCCTCTTATTCATTGCATGTTTTTCTGTCTATGCTGTAAATCTTTGTCTCCTTTGCCGTCATTCTCCACTGGTGGATTCTTGCATGGCCACCGCTGACATGTCGCTTGGTGCTGATTGTATCATGTCGTCCCTGTGTTCAGAATATGCTGTCTCGCTCCTATAATTGCCATAATGCACCGCTGAGCTGGTCTCACTACAGCAGCTGTAGGGATATGCATGCCAGCCAAGGGTCTCTGGTCATTAGTGCCAGAGAGGGACAGTCCCCCGCAGCTCTGGGCTTCTGTGTGAGTACTGTGATAGTGTGTAGTTGGCTCCTCCACTTCATACCGAGCCAGGGAATCCTGTCTGTGCTAGTTTTCACATCCTTTAGAGATGAGAAAATTCCATAATCCCTCGGTGGTGGAAAGTGTGTATTGATCCTCAGAAGCCATCTTTTACTTTTCCATTTGTGGACAAATGAAAGTATGTGTTGAAAAACAAGCTCTCCCAATGTGTTTTCTCACAACCACAAACCCCTCACTGCACATGTGATGTTTTCCCTGAGCTGGAAATGGCTGTACGAGCTGTTTACTGTTCAATTCGAATGCGTGTGTTTAAAAGGGGCCTTATTTTCGTGCCATCGTTCACTTGATTTGGTTGATTTTCTCTAATGATAGAAATAGAGGGGAAACAAATCAACACAACACGTACAGTTAAAACTGTGTGACATTAGTGCAGAGCTGTAGCTAATTATAAGATTATTTTAATTGTACTGAAACTACTTCCTCACAAAACATAGAAGCTGTGTGAGGCATGCATAATTTTAGCTTTTCTGCCTGCTCTGGCATAGTCACAGTCTGTCCAGTGACTAAATCCAGGCAACAACACTGACGCACATGAACCTATGGTGTGATTAAGCTCAGTTTGTCTCCAAGGATTCCATGCCTTATTATGCAGACATCCAGATATGTAATATGAGTGTTATATATGCTCCAAAAGCCCCCTTTTAAACCTGCCAGGCTCAAAACCAACCCTCCCTTTACCCCACTTCTCTCCAATCATCTTGTGACTACACCTCATCTCTGTAACCATGATCTCTTCTCCTTTTTAATTGTACTTTAAATGCCTCCGTTCATCACCTTCGCTCCAGCCTTTGATCACTTCTGAATCCCTTCATAACCTCTACACTGTTTTGTGGGGGGGTGAAAACTGTGTTTGTGAAAGGTAAGAAGGTAGAAGTGTTCATTCGAGTGATCTAGAAAGTTGTTATTAGAATTTCTAGTATGAGATCCTTGTCTTAGCGAAACGAGTCAGTGTTGTGTAACTCGACATTCAGGTTTTTAATCATTGTGTTCCTTGTCTTCTGTCCCTAACCGAACCTAATGTCATTACCCGACTTGAAAAATGTCTCTTGAAAATATTTTTTTTGTTTTTAAATGGGATTTAGTAGCATGATGTTTGTTACTACGTAATCATTAATTTCCTCCATTTCAGGATGATGTGTATGGACCCCCGGGGCAACAGAGTTACACCATGGACCCCCACAGAAAAGTATGTGTTATAGACTCTTTTGTTTTGCAGTCTCGCATTTACGCGGCACCACTTGTCATGTAAAGAAAATCCTGCTGGTTCTTCACCGCCGCGGTTCTCTGTTTTCCAGGTGCCTTTGATGAACGGTCAGATGGGCCCTGCTGCCCGTCCTCAGATGAACCAGATGCCCATGGCCCGTCACCCTTCCAGAGAGCAGCTCATCGATTACTTGATGCTCAAAGTCTCCCAGCCGCCCCAAGGCCCACCCAGAGTCTCGCACGATTCGCTGCAGCAAGAGGTGAAACAAGGGTGGCGATATGTGTGGTTATACTTCAGACATTAAAAATCTTAATTGGTTTGTCTCGGGTTACATAAAAGGAACAGCTTGACAAGAGAACTTGTACAACTGTCTGATAACTACAGCTAGAATTAAGTGAGCCTTTTTCAGTTGGAAATTGCAATTTGAATCACCCAAACACTCACTATTGTAAATGTAACTCATAAATGTTGTTAATATCTTAATGATGTTGTGTAGTAATGCAAACCCCCTTTTAATCTATTACATGTGAATATTTAATTGAAGCTATGTCAAAAAAAATGATGTCACGTTCTGTCAGAAAAATGGCAATTAGATATTTTCCCCTCATTGTTCTGCCCTGCTATTTGGTGAAAGATATATATATATATATATTTATATATAATATTCACATTGTAATGGATTTAAACATTACCACAACATACTGTCAAAATATGTAGTTCTCTTTGCATGACACATGTAAAATGTAAATTCCGTAGTTTCAAATTGCAATTTCGATTTGAAATTGGACTGTTATTTTAAAACTTTGGTTTAGATATACTGATATAATCACAATTGTTTTGATAATATCTATTGGTTGATATAAATAATGTCTTATATGAAAACTGTATATCTTTGAGATTTGGTGTTTCTGAAACCATGCACCAGAAAGTCACTTAGTTTCATAAGCTAGATAGACGGGTCTCTAATGACATTTTTTTAACCCCTAATACATGCAGGTTGTTGAATGAACAACTATGAATACAGTACAAATGAAAGTGTGTGGGTCTGTTTTAGTTCCGTGTGAAGGTGGAGAAGAATCCAGAGCTGGGTTTCAGTATATCAGGAGGAGTGGGAGGTCGAGGAAACCCGTTCCATCCAGATGACAACGTAAATTCACATCATACTTCTAATGAGCAGCACTGTAATGTTGTCCTCATCTGTTTGGTTTTTAATATTTCCCTCTTGTTTGCAGGGTATATATGTGACAAGGGTCCAGCCTGAAGGACCAGCATCCAAGATTCTGCAGCCTGGAGATAAAATTATCCAGGTATTCTTTCTGCCGCCTGAACAAAAATATCCCAGCTCTCTTGGCAAAGTATTTGTGAAAGATTAAAGAGTCTACAGGGACTTTTCATCCAACTTCTGTTTGTTTTTTTTTCCCCACAGGCAAACGGATACAACTTTGTGAATATTGATCACGGGAATGCAGTGTCCCTCCTGAAGACATTTCCAAACACTGTGGATATGATTATCTCAAGAGACATGCAAGCATAGACTCAACTGACACGGACTCCTGGAGGGAGACGGGTGGGAGGGGAGGGGAGGGGACGAGTGTCAGAGGAGAGAAGAAGAGACATTCAAGTTGACTCTTGTATTTTTATACACATGAGAGGCTGTTGTGCTGATGCCTGTTGGGACTATTTATACTTCACAGCCTTGATAAAAACGGGGGGGAAACCACTGAATGTAGTGGATCCGAGTGGGAGGGCGGCAAACATCTGCGAGTACGAGTCCTCTAAAAAGGCCATCACTGTGGTATATATATATTTTTATACAAAAGAAGCTGAAGATGCTCTGATGCAAATACTTACTGTGGTCTCTGTACAGATCATCTTTTTTCTTTTTTTTTTTTAGTCCCAAACTCATAAATCCTTTTATCATTACTTGGGTTTTTCTTCCTGCAGATGGACACAAATCAACCACTAGAGGGACACAGCGCCCTCTCTCTCCTGTCGTCCACCTTGCCTTTCTTTCTCTTTTAATTTAAGCTGTTGAAACGTTGTTTTTACTCTGTGGAGCGATCATATACGGAGGATAGTGTTATGTGCTTTTCATGTGGAGATGAATGTAGATCAAGGTGGTATTGGGATTGTAAATTCTTTTTTCTCTTGTGATATCAATTGAGTTGAGGAGAGGAAAACCATCCTCCTCTCGCCTCCACAAACCTGTGAAAATGCTCCGTCATGGAGTCACATGTACTCAAATCCATCTCAGATATCCTCACAGCAGAAGCAGCAGCAGCAGCTCACATGACTAGACCACTACCGGTGCTGTTTTGGGAGAAAGAAATTGGAAGAGATGCACTCAGCGATAGCAGTAAGTCTGGGAGATGGAAATTCAGACTTGAGGGGAACATGAGAGTTTGCTCGTCAAATCATAGTTTGACACTTTGGGGAAATAAGGTTAAATCTCATTTGTATAACATGCAAAGACAAACATGAACATGTTTTATTAATGTAAGGTTACATGCTAATTTCTGTCCGGGCCTATAGAGTGTGCCGTCCTTTAGTTACTGCTGGTTTTCTGACAGTGGCTCAGAGTCCTTAACCCCATAATCATGATGTACAACGTGTCAATCAAAGGAAACTATTTAACGGAAGGCAGATTTTATTAACTTAGCACAGAGTCACGATTGCAGTTCACCACCATTTCCAGCTTTTAAGTCAACGAGCTGCCGGCCACAGCCTTGTAAATATGCCCAGAAATGAGAGTGGTGTCAGTTTCCTCGTCCAACTCTCTGTGCATTTCCCTTATTGTTAACATATTCCTTTTAAGCAAGAGAACGCAGGTGTGGGTTATGCTAGTTAACCAAAGCAAGTGTGGAAATGGAGAGAAGGCAAAAGCAGGAGACCATGAAGAAAGATATTTGAATAAGAACAGGTCGACGTTTCACTCGTGTTTTTTTTTTTTTTTTTTTTTTTTTTTTTAAGGGCTTCATCTTTCATGAAGGCAGTTACTGATGCGATGAGTGTTTCAGCATGTGGCAGTTTTTTTCATTTTTACATGGCTGAAGACCACAGTTTGCCTTTTGTGTCTGTACAAAATGTTTTAATCATGCTTTTTAACTCATAACTTGGGAGCAGTGAAATGTCTTGTGTATTTTTTTTCTTTGCTGTACAGAGAATAGCGTTTTTGGAGAAACACATTGTCAAGTGCCATAGACCTTGAACTGTTTGATTAGGGAAAGGACCTTTGATCCCAGATTCCAAGCAATATTCACATTTCCACAAGTACATTTTCAGCAGAAATGGCTTAAAAAGCAATATCAAATCCTTTTTTTTTTTTTTCATTTCAAACATCAAATTGTTTGGTTTTTTTAACACAACCTTTTACTAATCCATGATGATTTTACATGATTTTTATATTGAGAGAAAAAAAAATCATTTTTTGTAATGAAATGGCACAGGACATATGTACGATAGTGCTAAAAACAAACAATTCTCTGCATTGTGTAAAAGTGAATGTTGGTGTCACTTTGCCCACGGCTGTTTGTTTGTGTTCATTGGTGCAAAAAGGTAGTAAATCACTTCCACTGTTGAAAAATCAATCCACTTATAGCGTTTTAAAATTCACGTCCCGACTGTTGAAGGACACTCGTGTTTTTTTTAAAGGCAGCGTAGTCGCATTATAAATGTACCTGTGAGTTGCATGAAATTAGCCTGTAACTGGTTAAAAAAAAAAAAAATCACAGTGAGACGTGTTTCCAAAACAAAATGGAAATGATAAAAACATTCATTCATTACTCCAGTCAATCCCAGCAGTACATTTATGACCACTGAATTGTTTGTACAGTATATGATAGAAATTAAATTTTTATCCCTGACATGTTCGTACGTGCTGTTTGAAAGTGAAGCTGCGCCCTCAATTTTTAAATTGAAAATTGGCCACTTTTATTCACTGGCAAATAATACACGTTATTTTACACGGATGGACTGTTTATATTATTTGTTTTACTTTTGTTGGTGATTTCTGTTGACTTATTATGAGTAGAGATAAAAAAATTACTTCGGGTTAATGGTCACTTTATATTCAAGGCAAAAAAAAAAACGTTCAGTCTGACATTGTAGACAATCTTGGGAGATAAATCATGTCACATTTTCTTCAACCATGTTGGTCTGTTTCTTAGGCTCCTGTGTTGTCCTTATTTATTTAGCGGTCTTCTGTTGAACTGTGTAGACCATTACTAATCAAATTGTAAATACTCTTCAAAAAGAAAATTGATTATTACTGGCATTAGTGACTTGCGATTGTAAAACCAGCAATAAATTGCGATGCAGAGGCACCCGTTTTAATGTATAGCTAGTATTTCTAAGGTTTCTCTGGAAACCGTCACAGTGAGAGGATTGATATGCATTTATCCAACATTCCAGATTTTGTACATAATGACCTGTTTCTGAAGTAACCTGTGGAAAATAAACTAATGCTCTTTAACAAGGATCTCTTTGTTTCATCCTCACGGATTACCAGAGGAAAAAACTCAAAAAAGGTAAAGGTTAAATATTTTAATTGTTTTTTATTATTATTATTATTGTTTATCCTACATTCTTTACACGTAAATGTACACTTGAAGTAGTCTTTACATGTCATATCCTGGACTTGGTACATGTAATTGTAATGAGTAGAGCTGGACATTTATTTTGTATAAGGATTTAACAAACGGAAGCATGATTTTTGTGTGGTTTACTTCAGCTCTTCATGGGATGAATGTCAGTTATTTTTAGCTGTTTATGTAACATGAAAAATTAGATTGACTTACTCACTCTACTAGAGAATTCTGATTCATGCCATAGAACAATCTGGTCAGAAAGGTCAAGTCTAAAACTGTCAGCAGACCCAGTGAATACTCAGCACGGCTGTTTTGGTTCATCTGTGTCGTCTCTCACTTAGTGACATAATCCTCGGCCGTTTGTCAGCACAGCAGAGCCTGGGATCTGTCACACGGGGTTAAACGACCAACAAAGTCTTCCATTTGATTTATGTGCAGGCAGTGGTGGGAGGGATGTCGGAATATTGATTCATATCACACCAGTTTTTTTTGAACGACTACAATTCTAAGTTTCTGTATGCCATTTTATTATGTGCCGCCACAAGGAGGCACTGCAAGGGTGTGATGTCCAGGCCATAACAGAGAGAACCAAGTGATAACACAAAGTAAGATGAAACACCCTGATCAACACCTGCATCTTTCTCATCAACATAATTCCGTTTAAGTGGTTGTCTGTAAATCACAAGATTATAGTCACTTGTTCATTGTGGCAGCAGTTCAGGTGGAGAAGATGGGAAGAGAGAAAGATAAATGTTAGTAAGTGATACTCTGCTATTATATGGTAAAAAAAAAAATGTATGACACAGCAGCTCAGGTGGGAATGACAAATATTTACACAATAAAATGTATTATTTAAATTGACTGAATTTAAGTGGCTTACTGTTAAGTTTCTCTTACATTGTGTAAATCTAATTCAAAGGGTCCAAACAAAGACTTGAATTTTTTAAATAAATGTTATTATAATGATAACGTGTTTTTTTTATGTGCAGCAAATGTATATAGTTCAATAATAGTGAAAATGTGTGGAAAAACATGCAGTATTGCAGCTTCAGTTTGAACAGTTCCACACTCCGGTCAGTAGGTGGCACTATAATCTGATTTGACAACCAAACTCGAGAGGAAACCTCTCCATCCGCCTGCCTGGGCGCACTCCGTAGGAAAAAAAAAAGGAAAAAAGAAGCACCTTGCGGGGTGTTTAGATATAAATATTGTGAGCGTACCACTGTTAATGTTTGTCAACGCTTTTGTTATTTTTGCACAATGAGCGGGATCCCAGGCACCGCTGTCGTCCAGGTCACCAACTTGTCCTCGGCCGTGAGCAGCGAGCAGATGCGAACTCTGTTCGGTTTCCTGGGAGACATCGAGGAGCTGAGGCTCTACCCGCCTGAGTAAGAGCGACCTTCCCCGGCCTGGCTAGACAGGCAACACCGTGGATCTGCGGCCTTTCTGCGGTTCACATCGATAATTAAATTACACATGCACGGTTTTTGATGAATAACTAAATAACCTTTTATGTCATCATTTTTGTCTTCCACAGCAATGCCCCGCTGTCTTTCTCGTCCAAAGTGTGCTATGTAAAGTACCGAGAGCCCTCCAGTGTTGGTGTGGCGCAGCATCTCACCAACACTGTGTTTATTGACAGAGCTTTGATAGTAGTTCCCTGTGCGGAAGGTGAGTGCAAACAGAAACAGTTGAGTTTCCTCTGAGTGTCTCAGTGGACTCACCATTGCCTCCTCTCCTTAAATTCAGCCCATTGGTGCTTTCGTTGACTGCTGTATTCTTTCTTTATTTTTGTTTTTTGAAAGTTGTTTAAATGGCTGGTTTTGGTTGTAGCCATTTAATTTGACACGGGTGGCTGGTTTTATCACGTCATTAGCAGGCTAGTTAATTTTTCATAGCACCCAGCCAAGGTTTGTGTTTGGTGTCACAAGGTGGTTTTTACAGAAAACCATAATGTACGTTGTATGATTTTGAAGCTGCAAGATTATTTTTGGTTAAGCTCTCTGTAAAGTCTGGATTTTCTGGCATTTTCTAAGTATCTTATTTCATATAAGAAATTGCCATTAAATGTAATGCACAGCTAACAAAATCCCCCTTGTCCATCGGTTTCATATTTGGTGTTGCTTTTCCTTTAAACTTCTCTCCCCCTTGGTGCCACATTTTTTCGCTTGTGTACAGTCAAAAAAAGAAAAAACAAGAATGATAACACCTCTAACTTGATGCTTTTTGTCCACGTGACTTGGTGCTGGATGGCTACTGAGTTTATTAA
This sequence comes from Solea solea, assembly GCF_958295425.1. Classification (NCBI taxonomy): domain Eukaryota; kingdom Metazoa; phylum Chordata; class Actinopteri; order Pleuronectiformes; family Soleidae; genus Solea; species Solea solea. Next base: position 5,735,983 of record NC_081152.1, read on the forward strand.
TTTGGTTTTGTATGTTTTTTCTGTGTGATTATGTGTGCATATCAGATGACTAGCCTGGCCCAGCTGTTACACTACACTAGCCTGAGTCAGGCATTGTTTTCCAAGCCACTATCCCCGATCGGGCCAACGCAGCCTTCAAGGGGGAATGTGACCAGGAGAATAGCCCGCTGAACCTTCCAAGATGGACACCTTGTCTCTTTTATTTATTTTTATTTTATTTTGGTTTGTTTCCTTTCATACTTTCCCATGTTGTCCACTCCTTACTGTCTCTATATAGAAACTACAGTATTGCTTATCTCTAGCGTTGTGTTTATATTTGTTATTTTGGTTTGTTGTTTTGATTATTGTCCAACCCCCACCCCCCTCTCTCTTTTCTGCTACAGCCGGCTGCAGCTTTTGTGTGATTGAATTCTGTCCAGGTTGCTACGGCATACCGGTGGGATGTGTGTCACACATTGGATGCTAGGAGGATGACTAACTCTTTTACTCTCTTGTCTCCTACTCCCGTTGATGTAGTGAAGGGCTAGAACTCAAGAAGTGAGACCCAGTTATAAAGACTTTACTTTATTTGACAATCTATTCTTGTAAATTTGATGTGGATCTAGCTTCCGCACAAAATGATTCCATTACACCTCAGATGTTTTAATTTTTTAATAATAACGTAATTTTTGAACAAGGAAATTCACTCATGCATTAATGTTTTGCGTCGATACTTTTTTGAAGCTATTCTTAGCCCTTCAGTTGTTAGGAAACTTGTCAAATTCATGCTCATTCAGCTACAATGACCATAACATATTGTAATTCAGTAAGGAAAGAGGAAAAAAATCCTAGATTGATTGATTGATAGCCTTGGTGAACATTTCCTACAGTTCTTAAAATTGTTGTTCTTTTCTGTATCTGATGTCCTGTGTGCTATTAGTGATGCAGCCATTGGGGTTGTCTTGTGTTGCACACCTTTCCAACACTGCGAAACGATCGCCCCACGGAAAAGCGCCCATGCTTGATATCGTATGGTTCATGACCAATATGTTTCCAGTACAGGTGACCCATGCATCAAAGTGTTGACTCATTCTCTGCATTGTGGTTTTATTTAATTTTTTTTTCCTTTTTTTGATCTATGAAAAGAGACCAAGGACAAAAAATCAGTCACAAAAACTTTTGTTTGTGGAAAAGATTACATTAGATATTTGCACTTGAAAATATTACCTTAAGACTGACTGGGAAGAATAATTTAATGAAAACAAAGTAAGGATGCTCGGTCTCCACTATACCATGAGTAGACACAGTAGCACACTTGTAGGCTGTATGGGGAAGTGTATGCTCTCTTTCTCTCTTTAGAATACAGTGGGCTAATTGTGCAGACATAGAGGAGACAGGGAAGAGTCTCTCTCTATTTCCTTCACTAATGTCTGCGTCTGTCCTGCAGGGAAAATCCCAGAAGAGGCCAAGGCTTTGTCACTTTTGGCACCTGCCACTCCAGCACCCAGTGTGATTCCTGGGGGGGGACTGCTTCCAATTCCTACTCCAGCTCCGCTTCAGAACGTGAGTCAGCATCTTTGCAGCCATCTCATTATTTTTAATCAGTTGTTGGGACATGTAAGTAAATCTTGCATGTGGTTTTTTTTTTTTTTTTCACCTTCAGCTGAACCTTCCAGTTGTGAATCGGACAACTGCCACTCTTGACCCCACAGCATCATCAGCGTCCTCCCAGCCCCCCCTCATGGGGAATGTGGATCCCTCAAAAATTGATGAAATCAGGCGGACTGTCTACGTGGGCAACTTAAATTCACAGGTAATACAAATGTGGAATCTGCATCAGCGGAGAGAATGCTTCAGCTATTTGGTGGGATGCTGCGTGCTTTGTTTGTGTTAGGATAACAAACTTCAAAAGCTTCATAAGCTTAAAGGGGAATTCGGCTCTTATATCTATATATGTTTCTGTATATCTGCACATTTATGGTATGTTACATGTTTTTGTATCTGTGTGTATATATATATATATATGTTTGTGCCTGGTAACGCTGGCAACTATTAGTTAGGGAATAGATGCAGAGAAGATTTTCAGGGCATTTTCAGCACTCTTAGATTGGTTGTTATAATGACTATAGAAGTGGTGATACTTAGAGAGGGAATACAGTGCTTGGTAATACTTGGTGATGAAAAACAGGTCATTAAAACTGTCAACTCAGTACGTTAATGTTAAACAGTATGCATCCAAGCATCAGAAAAACTAAACTGGAACCAGTCGTAAGCCCCAGTCTGGTTCCAGTAGGAAATCAAAACTTTTTTTATTTTCTCTCTGTTGTGTTATTAAAGTCGGATCCTCTTTCTTCCCTCAGACAACGAATGCAGATCAGCTGTTGCACTTCTTCAAGCAGGTTGGGGAGGTAAAGTTTGTGCGAATGGCAGGAGACGAGACGCAGCCGACACGTTTCGCCTTCGTGGAGTTTGTTGAGCAGGAGTCTGTTGCCAGAGCTCTGACCTTCAATGGAGTCATGTTTGGGGACCGACCGCTCAAGTATGGATGTTAATAATTTGTAGACAATGCTCTGAAAAAAGCAAATGTGTTTCTTGTTACCCATGTAAGTTTGAAAACAATACTCTTTAGTTGATACAGTTTTACTGTGTTTCAGGGTTAACCATTCCAATAATGCCATAGTGAAACCCCCAGAGATGACACCGCAGGCGGCTGCTAAGGAGCTAGAAAGTGTGATGAAGCGGGTGAGGGAGGCCCAGTGTACCATTGCTGCTGCCATAGAACCAGGTGCTTATTTTAATTTGTTGGTGTATAAGAAAACTATTCAGTTGCACTTTGGTGCTAAGTTTGCTGTTGCTCCTCCCACAGAAGTCGAGGCGCAACCCCCCAGTCATACAAGAACGTCAAAACCATCACACTCAGAAACACACAGGAAAAGGTCCCGCTCCAAACACAGGTGCTCATTCATCATCCACTTTTTTTGCATGTCACTGTATCATTCATGCTGTGATAATGTGATAACAGCAACATTTTATTCTCCTGTTGGGGTAGATCATCACAAAAGTCGTGGCAAGGGAGCGACTCCCACAGCTCCCGAAGCAGCCACAGGAAGCGCTCTCGCTCCAGAGACAAGAGACATAGTCGGAGTCACTCCAGGTACGATGTCTGCATTTCCTTGACCTCCAGTGCTGTAAAGGCTGGAAAAGCAGCGGTAGTTTAAAATGCATATGCTCCCTCAAAACGTGGCAGTTATCAGTTATTTATGGATAATGTAGGTCCTTGTCCTGGTTGGACAGTGACGATCCTGCTAATGTTGTTGTTGTTGTCGTCGTCAGAGGCCACCGGAGGAAGAGTAAGGATCGATCCAAGAGCCCTCGCAGAAAAGTCAGGTCACCCTCACCAAAAAGGTAAATCCATCACATCTCAATCTGCTCAATACTCTGGTCTTGATGCATCAGATGTTTAGTGTATTTAGTTGTCCATAAGTATTAATCACATGTGTGTAATGTGTTGTGTAATTCACTTACATTATCCTCCTGTTATTTAATAATACAAATTGATATATTGTATTTCTGAGGAAACCAGTAAAAGAAATGTGTCTCTAACAGCAATGTTTAATCCAGATTTAGCCGTAGTCCTGTGCTCCCTCACAGGTAATTTTTTTTTCTTTACAATCATTTTTTTTGGGGGGGTGACTTAAATGTGGAGTGGAATTGAACCTGGAGTGCTCTATCCACCAAGCTATCATGCAAACTGGCTATTTATTTTCTGCTTTCTGCATTTTAAGAAGAATTTTGTAAACATGAGCATCGGCTGAGATACAGTAGACCCCCCTATTTGAAACAAAACAGAGAAAGAGAAGCACATGCTTTATCAGCTGATTCTCCAGGTGCTTGATGGAAAATTATGAACAATTTTAAACAATATTTCCTGCTTCCTTAATTCTGTGTTAATTAAAACCAGCTGTTTTTCATATGACTTTTCATATGGTGTCTGCAAGGCTGTGATTGTGTTGTGGCTTTGTGTCCTCTGGTTCTTTCAGAGGTAAGAAAGACAAGAGGAGGGATCGCAGCAGGGACAGAAAGGAGCGCTCCACGTCCAGGAAGAGGAGCCGCAAAGACGAGGACAGGATAAAGAGCAAGGCCAAGCCGGTGAAGGTAAGAATGTTCCACACTACAATGCAACATGACTGAAAATAATGCAGACTTTGCTTTAAATGTCAATCAATAAAAAAAAGACTATCTTTCAAACAGATAAACGAGTAGATCAATTAACTGAAGTGCTTTGGTCTGTTGTTTATATAAGGCTTGATGCTGAAATGCATGAGGTACAGGTGTTTGTGTTGAATGGTTCAACAGGTCCATGCCGCTTCATTAAAGACATTTTAATATGTTAGTAGAGAGTGCATTAGTTTTTTCCAAAGAGCACCTCTGAGTCCAAGAAGTGCTTCTACCCAAAGTATTTTTCCAGAGTGCACTTATTTAAAGAAGTGCTGCAGGCATTTAATTGAATTGTCACTTTTGAAGAACGAGCAACTTTCAACACTCTAAGCTAAGTAATGTGTTTTACTGCGCACTTTGTTGTGAAAACAGATCATGTTGCACAGAGTGTAATTATCCCCATTTCGTGGCTATTGAAACGTGTCAGCACATTCAGTGCCTCACGTAACTGTGATCTGATAAAAGTAAAGTACAACTTGATATAAGAGGCCTACGTGTGTGTGTGTTTGCTACACACTTGTGAGGTTTGGCTTGAAAAGTGCTTGAATTTGAGGAAATGCTTGAAAATGTAAGTTTATTTCCTTCGTAACAAATAGCTCTCTGACTGAATAGTTAGTTCTTTGTACTGTACTAGGTTACTTACAAACTGGTGACACATTTTGAAACAGAAACCATCCCCTAGTATGAAAAACGAATGTGGTACGGAATTTATAGCATAAAACCGTCTCCTATCAGTATCACCTCTCATATTGAAAAAGTGAAATTATTCATTTTGAGTATGTATGTATGTATTGAATATATACGTACTTTACCACAACTGTAAGGTGCTGTAAAAGTTTTGCACCTTTAAAATGTGCTTGTATTTCACCTTTAATTAAGTGTATGAGCACTATTAATGCATAATGCTAACATCATGAGGAAAACATTTATTCTTGCTATTACATCGTCATGATGCTACTTAAGTGTTTTATCAAATGTATCTGTGTTTTTTGATCAAAACACAGACACATGTCTCGCTGCAGCAACTGAATAACTGATCTTGTCAAAACACCCCTTTTATTTCTTGTATTGTCCTCTTAATGCTGGATATAATCAGAACATGCGTAAATTGAAACAAAAATCTAAAAAAAGGAAAAATATTATAAATTAATTAGATATTTCATCGTATTTAGATCTTTAATGGATATTAATGACCATTTTGTTATTAAAGTGGTCAAACAACAAAAATGTTCTGTTAGAGAATTAAACACACTGACTGACTGTCGTTTCGTTTCTGATATTCTGTCCAGACAAAGTCTTGCTGAGTAACTAAGTTTCTGAAGGTTTCACTGCTCCAGTGCCAAACCACTACAAACACCGGCTTCTCAAAGTGTTCAGGTGTCGACACCTTATCTTTTCTGTCGATAAGGATCAGAACACTTTGACGTGACAAATGTTCTCGTAAACCGCTGCAAACTTGCAAAGAGCAGTTGCACCGCAAAACAGTTGTCTCTGTGACCTTTCTGTCTAGACTTTTTTTATTCAGCCATGTCTTATTTTATACATTATATGTGCTGCGGAACAAGAACCTGCTGGAAATGTAAAATAGATAAATAAATGTTTAAAAAAACAATAGAGCACGTAGAGCAGCAACTGCAGCAGCTTGAAAATGGTAACATCATAACAAAATCTACTGCAGCTTAAGTACAGCCCTCTCAGGGCTAGTGCAAACAGTTACATGCAGTGTTTCAGTTGACATATTTCAGACATTATAGTTCACTCTGCCCATTTTACCTGTTGAAACAGCTGTAAAGGGCTAGTGCAAACTGTTTAATTGGGGGTATGACATACTTTAAAAGTGTAGTCCTGTGATTCTGGCTCCTGTCTTGTGGCTGATGGGGATGTTTCTGTGTCAAAAATGACTTGGTTTCATTGTCTCTTCCTTCCCTCTTGTAGATTCAGTTGAGAATCGAATTACAAACAAAGCGTCTCACATATTAGTGCAGATGCTCTGTGTTGTCTCAAATTTAAAACAACTGCACATGATGTGAGATTGTGAGATGCTCCTGTCTCATCACCATGGACCATTAAACCTGACTTTGTCACACTTCTTTAAAGTTCACACTAATAGTAAACACTAATTTTCATCTCAGCAATGCACCAGCCACATACACACCTGGCTTTTAAAGGGGACGACAAGCTCTGGTTGGTTTATTACGCCTAAAACACACCGACAAACAATTCGGACACAATTATAACCTCTTTACACCGAGGTTACGCACTATGAAAATAGTAAAATTGGAGAAGGACATGCTTTAATGCGTCTATTGTCCTGTGGGCCTTGAGTTTGACATCTTTTCTACAAGATATGACAGCTAGGGTTCAAGCAAATAAATGTTTTGCAAAGTTTCCTGTATCTGATTCTGTCACTAATCTGTCATCTCCTCAGGGCTGTGGAGGTAAACATAATCAAAGGCTGACCTTTTGACTGCTTTTTGACTGTTTTGTAACAATTATATTTTGAATATGTTGTCTCAAATTATTGTTTTTGAAATCATCTCGCATCTGTTGCCAAAGAATTACCACAGTATCTAATCTTCTCTTTCTCACACTAATATTTATCAGAAAGTGACTGATGAGGTGTGATTGTTTTTTTTCAGGCGGGAAATGAACACAGCAGAAAAGAAAAGGAGGTCTATGAAAGTGAGAGGGACGACTCGCCGTCACACAGCGAGGACATGGCGCCATCGTCCCCCTCTGTCCACCACAACGGCAGCTACAAGACTCACAAGGAGGAGGAGGAATCCGGGTGCAGCCTTTACCAAATGACTGTGACGACATTATTGAAGTGAATCCTGCACCATCATTCACACCCTCCACCACACTAACACTTGCACCAGTGTCGTTTTCTTCCCGTTGTCACATTTCTTTTTATTTTCCATTTTTAAAAGTGTATTCATGGCCCCTGTGATACAACTCGTGTTCAGTGTGCAAGCGAAGGAGAGAGCGATAATTCAGTAAATCAGACCTAGTCTCGTGTTATCTGTTGGGCAGACCAGGTGAAGATAACGGAACGTTAACAAAAATACAGAATACAGCAACTTAAGAGACCCTGAGAAATGGAAACGGATAAAGTAGCTGCCATTACCCCATCCTGGTCTCTGATTGGCTAATCTAGATCATTTTAAAAAAGACCAAAACATTTCTCTCCATTCCTTCAGTGACAATGAGACCTTGCTCTCCAGTCGTCCAGAAAAGTCCTTTAAACCTCTGTCATTGTCATAACTTCTATGACAACAGAACCTAACAGTCATACTGCAGGTTGTATGACATATAATAATAATAATAATACAAAAAAAAACATGTAGTTCATGTCAATATGCTGCAGCCATCTGCATTAACAGTAATGAAATATTTTCATGAATTTGAGAGTGTTGGCACTGACCTGTGTTAGTACAAATGTCCAGTTTGCATGAGGATCAGAGAGAGGAGCTGTAAAGTGATTATTTATTATTATTGTATCTTTGCTCTAGTCGTGCATTCTCAAATGCAGGCATTTAAAAAAAAAAAAAAAAAACGAGGTAAAAAATGCTTGGGCTGGCAGCTATTCTCGATTTGTGCTTCGTACACTTTCTCACGCAGCATTTTGTAAAGTTTTATCGTCTCTGTTTCAGTCCCACTCTTAACTGATTTAACTATGAACTGCAGACCTTTAGCAGCTTCACTCGGGCTGTGACTTCTGAATGATATTTTCAGAGATAAACGTTGCCCAGTCACGCACTGCGTCATTTGTGACCATCAAAACATTTATTGGAAAATATAGATTGTGATATATAATCCAGGAAGTTACAACAAGATTATTTGACCAACAGAATCTTGCAGCGGTTTTTCTTCAAACGGTACATTTCCTTAAATACGTCAAATTTCTTACAGTTTGTTTGTGGTCATGTGAGTGAGTCTTGTTGTTGTGCTTCTGCAGATGTGGACTCAGTGTAGACACGACGGCAACTTCCCATATTCTGCTTAGTGTTTACTGCTCGCGACACGTTCCTTCATCAAAGAATTGTAGAATTGTGAAGCAAAGAAAACGCTCAGTATTGCGACGGTGGACGGTCTGTTAACGCATGGAATCGTGTTGGTTTTATGCTGTTATGAGAATATACTGTTTCTTGTGAACCAGCCTCTCTATCAAAAAACACATTTTTCATCAACATGGATACATTAGTTTAATGCGTGTACATGTACCTGCTTTTAAAAAAAAATATATTATATAACTATAATTCTGATAATTAGCTGTTGCAACACGATTACAACATCACATCATGGTCTTTTCTTCCCTGTTTTTCCAGTGTAAGAGGGGTGGGAGAAAAATAAAAGAATTAAATAGTTGTATTTATTCAAATTTAGGCCTATACTGTAAAATAACGCAGAAAGTCTGTTAGCTCGATGCTAACACAGCTCACTCAACACAGATGGGATGGAAAAAGTGCCTCGACATAGATTGTACAGAATATTCTCATAGACAAAATGGAGACTTATTGACAGATGCAACCTGAATTTATCATTATGGATGTTGGATTACTGAAATTAAGATGATCTTTATACATACATAAAAGTATTGTTCCCCTGTTTTAGTCTTTAATAGTCAGACTTTTCGTGGACTCCTCCCTTTTGTGTGTGTGTGTTGACAGAGCCAGTATTGAATTATATGTGAGAGCATTTACGTGTAAACTGGCCCCGGATTAAGATTAAGTTTCTATGGATGCTTGTTATATTTAAAAGAAGACTTTTACGCCCGTCGTCTTTACTGCTTGTACAAATCTTCCAATCTCTTTATGTTGGCAAAGCTTCAGTTTGAAATAGTGAACGTGTGATAGAGTTTGGTGCAGAATACAAACTTAGCTGTTAGTATTTGAGGGCATTTATCTTTATATATATATATATATATATAAACATATATATATATATATATCTGTGGATCCACTTCATATAGTCACAACGTGTTCATGCTTTTCCCCTCCAGCACACACAGATTTGATGAAACTGTTTTTGAAGAGAGTGAATGTATATATCTGTTTGGCTTCCGTTTGAATCAAACAATATATACATACTCTTTCCAAAAATAATAAAAAAATAAAGAGACTTTTCATTCAGACATTTAATTTTATTTCTCTGTTTTACCACACAGTGGAAAATAATCTGCTACTGATGATTTTTTTTCTTTTTTTTTGTAGTCTTTCAAATGTGATGTGGACCTTGGTGTCCCACAAAGATGTGACCTGGGTACGCTGCATTTCTGGCCGTGATTAAATTGTTTCATGACCGACGGGTTAATGGGTTTCATGTTTTCATGTTTGACATGACTGCAGTTGGTCGTTGCATCACTTTGCTCCAAACATAAGTGTATCGACACCTATCGTATGCATTGCTATAAGAGTTTGTGTAAATATTAAATTTCTTTCTTTCTCAAACCCCCCATTATTAATGGAAATCTATCATGACATGACACATTTACAGTCATTTATGTAACGACTAAAATCATTTGGAATTGTTTAAATCATTCACAGGCCAGTTAATTAAAACAATAAAAATTCCATTGGGGCCATGAGTGAAACCCAATAGGAAGGTAGGTATTTTGGGAGGATTTTTGGTGATTTCGCACGTTATTTAAACTAATTTCTCTAAGAGCTTAGCTGCAAACAATTTGCACGTCTGTTCATCCCTGTCCACTGTGGACAAGATGGACATTTAAAGTAATCAAAAGCCTTGCTAAATTTTAAACGGAACAGGCACTAGGGGGCGCTCAGGATTCGAACTAGATAGGAAAACAATAATTGGGATTATCTGATTTATCTTTACAACTAATTAGCATACCAACTCTATACGAAAACAATAATTTGGATTATCAAATCTATCTTTACAACTAATTAAGTAAACGATAGTTGGGATTAGCTGGCTAAGCATTCCAACTAGATAGGAAAACAATAGGTTAGATGACTCAACATTCCAACTAATATGGCAAACAATATTTGGGATTGTCTGACTCAAATGTACAATTTATGTAAAAAGAGTGTACTCAACATTTTTCACCTGGATCATCTCAGGAAATGCACTTGTTCTAGTCTAGCTAGAAATGTAGTAAGTTAACTACTTGTTGATTCTATGACACGGTATAGAAAACAACAGCAGAGCAAGAACTCATGATACACGGTCCTTGATCCTCGGTTTGTGGTTCTAAAGTAGTCCAAATCTGACAATTGTTATCACTTCCTTGCTATCCTAATTTGAATTAGAAGTGAATTGTCCAACATGGTCCAAACTTGTCTTAACCACAGAGGTGTCCTGTGCGTCACTACTGTCTCCTGTCTGACTGATGGCTGTGTCCACTGCAGGTGCGACCTGAGGCATCGCCTGCTGAAACATCTCCATTGTTGTATATTCACTTGAAAAGGCAAACGTAGACGTTGGGAGGTTGGAGATGATGTTCGGAGCATCATCACCTCCACTTGCACTTTGGATCCAGTTACAGGTCCTTTCTGCTGAGTCCTCGTCCTCAGAGTCGTGATGAAATGATGACACTAATGGTACTATGATGGGGGGAACCTCGTCTTCTCGCTCTACTATCTGAAGACTGCTGGTTTCCCACTCCTCGATCTTCAGAGTGCTGAAGATGGACGTGAAGAGCTCCTGAGTTCAACAAAATTTACCAAAAAAAAAGTAAAGAAAATCTTTGATGTATTAATTTCACAAGTTTAAGCTACAGAAATGTATTGTTCTTCATGAACAAAGATAGTGTGCATTACACCCGCGTGAATGTTACACACTGGACATTTAAAGTAAAACTACGAGGACGTTTAGTGAAAACACACTCACCATTTCACCGGGTCTTTCCATTTTCTGTATTGTGTAGCTTTTTCCTGGGTTTGGTATGCTGGGCCACAGGACCACTTTGGCTCTAAGTAAACAGAGCTGTCAGAGTTGTATAGAGGAGTAGGTGCAGTAGATTTAATGTATATGTTAAGATTTAGTAAGTCTGAGGTTGTTTCTGTACCTTTTAATTAGCGGCGTCCAAAATATCAGCACAGTGGCCACAACGGCAAAGGTGATGATAAGAGCACTGAGATTAGGATGGAAATATCCTACGAAAAGAAGAAAAAATATACAACCAGTAAAGTTGCGTCTTAAGAAACTAGTACAAATATAAATTTTTAGAAATGAGATTTTATTTAAAATTGAAGTTGATATGTCACCTTGATGGTTTGTTTTCAAGATGCACGCTGTGCTTCGTACTCCCACTCCTGCCTGAGTGAAACCTGATACCTGGACCTGGTATGTGGTTCCTGCTTTGAGATCGCCCAGTTCGTACGTGTCAGACTGAGGATCCACCGTCACGTCTGCAAAGAGAGACAGCTTTCACTTTGCTACAAATGGATCTTGAACTCATCTGTTTTAAATGTTGCATTAAGTAACTTTATTCTTCTGTTTGGTCTGTGTGAACGTTATTCTGATGGTGCGTCTGAAAACAGGCGCTGTCAAGCAATACTATCAGACCTGACAAGAAGCATTTATCCTTTTACATTCACAGTTTAATCGAGCTAAGGCCGTAGTCTGACTAAGACAGGCAATCAGACAACTTGCCAAGTTCTAGTATACATGTGGAGGAGAAAATTGATTTATTGGCAGTGTACGTGTGACTCCGCCTCCATAGGTGGCACTGTATCGCTCTATAAGCTACTGTGCATTGGTTCCTGTTGACCTTTACGTCACAGAAAAAAAACCTGCTGTACGTGTTAATCGGGATACAAATTAGACGGAGCACGGCTCTTGTGGCTGCTGTGTTGTCCGAGGATAAAGAAAGACGCCGCTGGTTTTCGCTTCCTGGCAACAGTACTGCAATTTATGCGTTGTCTCCTTCTACTTCCAGGTCAAAGACTGGGGAGGAAATTGTGGTGCGTCCAGTCCGACTAAGCGTCTACGTGCAGGAGTAATTGGACTATGAATCGTATTATCCAGGTATGTTAGTCTGACTAAGAGGACTTCGATTTCAGTCGGTTCAAGGTGTTCACATGAGATTTAAAAACCAAATTATTGTCTTATTTCCTGTTCCATTGTTCACATATAAAATTGTTATTGTACACTTTTTTTAATTTGTTATATTTTATATTGCTTATGTTATATCATAGTGTAGTACTATCTGCCCCCAACCCTGCTGTTGTAACAAGTGAATTTGCCCAGTGTGGAATCTAAACACTGGGGTTTCCCTTTTGACTGTAATTTCCAACCAGTGTGGCTCTAAGGATTAACAGTCAGTGTCCAACCACTGAAATAACAACTTAAGGATGGAGATTAAAAAACAACAACAATAGAATTTGTTTAAATACTTTGGCTGAGTACCAGAAACACCTGCACAGTAAACAACATTCTTGCCTACTCACTTCTCTCCAAACTTGTCCCTTTAATCTTCTCAGTGTAGAAGATTAAATAACCCAGCAGGAAGCCTCTGATGTCTTCCTCTGGGATGGATAACCACTGCAGCACCACCGAGTTCAGCGTCACATTACAGCTGCTGATGTTGGGACCACTGACAGGAGCTGTGCAGCCATAATAATAATAATAATAATAATAAGAAGAAGAAGAAGAAGAAGTCAGACTATTTTGTTGTGGACAGGACAAGTAAATATTCATAAAGCGCAGATCGTTTCACTTACATCCTTCCATGAAATAGAAGTGGCTCGATGCGTAAGTGCTCTCACTGTTGTTGATGTACTTGATGTTGCAAGTTTGCTTCTCTGGTCGTGTGTGAAGAGCAATGCTGTATCTCTTATAAGGCTCCAGAGGCTCTGGTTATGACAAAAAAACAACAACATTTAATCATGTACCTAAAAACTTACTATTATATTACAACATAGTCATTATTCCACATGCATATACACAAAATGTCAAAATATTGAAAGAAACAAGATGACAAAGTAAAAAAATAAGAATAAAAAAAAAATACTGAATGGCTATAAAAAGATATAACATAATATAATATAATATAACATCCAATATAGGGATGGGAATCGGTATCGGGCAGTATCGGTATTGGTCCGATGTATCGGAATAATAAAACAGGTGGTATCGTCCCATCCCTAATATAATATAATATAATATATAATATAATATAATATAATATAATATTTTCTGACCTGTAAAGTCGGTTAAGGTGTTAAAGTTATCTTCATTCTGATGAAAGGACATAGCTGTCACAACTTTCTGTCCCTTTTTCCTCCACTCAGCAGAGAAGCAGACGTAGGTTTTGATCAGATCGTCTTTCCAGTACACCGTAAAAGACGAGTTACTGTGGACTATGACGCTCAGCTTGTCCTCTGCACCTGTGTTTAATACAAACGTATCGAGTATGAGAGCGAAAACACTCGATATTTGATTCAGAGTGAGTGAGTGAGTGAGTGAGCACTGACTGGGAGGGCCGTCTCTCTGTGGTATCGTGAGGCTGACGGCTGGTGAGGTGCTCGCGTTGTTGACGGCGCTGATGTTGAGATGATAAGCAGAGTAGGAGAGGATCAGCGTGATCTCAGGCTCTGTGACGCTGATCCGCTCACGTGGATCTTCTCCTGACGCTTTAACTATGGTCACATAGTAGCCGTCATTTGGCTCTGTGGCAGGAAACTGATAACACACACATATTATTTCTTATCCTAGGAGTTGGAAGAAGAGTTTTAAGTAGATACGTTGTTAAAAACATTACCGTCCAGGTTAGAGAAAGCTGTCTGCTGCCTGTTTTCCCCACAACGTCAGTGTCTTCATGTTTGACAATGACAGGCGGTGAGGTCAGTTCTGAAAGAGGACATTCAGATCATAGATCAAATCTCATCCATCCATCGTCTATACCACTTTATCCTGCACATGAGGGTCACAGGTCACTGGAGCCAATCCCAGCTGACACAGGGCGAAAGGAGGGGGTTTCTGGACGGTGGGAGGAGACCAGGAAACCCACACACACACACATACACACGGGGAGAACACGTAAACTCCACACGACGTTTGCTCCGCCGGAGGCATGAACCCAGGTCTCTTTGCTGCAAGGCAACAGCGCTAACCACTGTGACCCTACGTGGCCCTTTCTAATGATACAGTGAAGTTTTTTTTTTTAATACAACACTGTGTTATTCGAAATGAAGATAAAACATACTTCTCTTTTTAGAATGAGTTATTTTTGCATACACACACCAATCAGTGATAGTGAATGTGACCTCTGCATTTAAAGGAATACTTCACCAATTAGCATTTAGCTTTGCATAACTAGAACATATTTCTCGAATCAGGGGAAACTGAGGTTGCGAAGCACAATTTTTCAAAAATACTACCCCTATTATAGTAATACAAAGCTAAATGCTAATCAGTGAAGTATTCCTTTAACCCATACATTTATACACCAGTAGTGAACACACACAAGCTGGGCACAGGAGCAGTGGGCAGCACTTTTTTCCACCCAGGGAGCAATGGGGGATTGGATGCCTTGCCCAGGGACTAGCCCCAGCCTGGGATTTGACCTTTCGGTTACAAGCCCAATTCCTTTCCTATTGGCTAAGTGTGTTTTAAATGTACAATCACCTCAGCATATGTCATTACAAGCCATTTTGGACCGACAGTGGACAAACTAAAGAGCTTTTGAGTTTTGATGCTAACTGACGTGAGGGACATTCAGCTGCAACACGCAACTCCCCCATTGAATGTTGCTCATTTTTAAACACTCTCCCTTTAATCACAGACAGACTGAAATGACTTGTGTTTTTTATTATTATTCATTTTAATTATTTATTTTATTATTATTAATAATAATAATAATAATAATAGTAATAATAATAATACAGTAAAGTTGATCCAAACTGACCTTGTGGGACGGTGTACGACTCACTCTGTGAACACTGTAAGCACTTGTCATTGGTGACACACTGTATTTGGACGACGTAGGACAGTGACGAGTTCAGATGTGCCACTCTGTGTCTGTGTCTGTCCTGGGATTGGACAGACGGCTGTGGACGACAACAAAACATAAAGTCACTTGTTTCTTTTTTGATTTTTTCTAGGACAACATTTCAGTCTTAGTTATTATAGTAAACCTGCTGTGCGTCACACCCAACACTTAATTAAATGAATATATGCAGTTTTATGGAAATCTGGACTTCTGGAACCAGGTTTGAGAAGTGAATCCTCTTGCTCGCTTCACAGGGTGAGAGAGTGAATGGATGAATTTCCTGCAGAGGCTTCCAGAAGTGTTTAAAACTTCTATTTTAGGGGGTGATGTAAGTAAAATATGTACAACAGCGACCTATAGCGTTCAGAAGAGGTACTGCAGTCTTGATTCTAAACATTGTAGACAAGATGCTGCATTTATCTGGTGTTACACTCCATTCATGCACATCACTTATAAATAACTGTCTCACAGTTTCTTTGATTTTTATTATTTAATGAATTTCCACGTGTCAGCAGCAGGAGGGCATTTCGTATCAGGTCCCTATCATTTAACTTAGTATTTGCAATTTTGTGTTATTAATTTGCTTCACAGTTGATTAGAATTAACGTTTTTATGTGTTTTTCAGGCAAGGCCAGAGCCGGTCTAAGGCATGATTCAGCAGCAAAACTGTGTGCATATCCTTGGATGTAACATTGAATGTAATGTTCGTACCTAGTTTATTTTTTATCATCATTACCATCTTCCTTGTCATTTCCTGTCATAGAAACTGTTTTCAGTGACGTGTGAAGTGTTGCAAAGTAGCATCTGCTAGAAACACTGTGGCACATGCAACTGTTAGCACCACTGTCTCTGTTATTGTATGAAATATACCATCGATTATTATTTTATTTTTTTTAAAACAACGTTTTTATCATATTAGAGAAATCTAGATATATTTGAGCTTAAGTTATTATTTTTAATTTTCTCATTTAGTATACATTTACACATCCTGTATGTTCCACGTTAAAAAAAAAAAAAGTCATTAAACAGGTTTACATGTTTAATTCACGTTGAGTATCAACACACTAGGACACCTTTGTGATTTTACTGCCCTCTGAGGTTATGAGTGACACCAGTTAGGTGTAAATAACACAACTATAATTAATGCAATAATAAAAATCTTACATTTCTATCAATAAAGCCCCTATGGTCCCAGCTCGGCACGGCGCGGTTTAGGTTGGACACACACAAACTAGTGACTGGTGACTTGTAAAGCAGTTGTTTTCAGTGTAACTGAATCATTAGACAGCAGCAGGGTTTGTGATGCCGCTCACGATCAGCAGTGCTGTCCCTAAATAAAGCAGATTCCTCTGTTAAATATTGAGATTTCCCCTGGTAATTGTTGGTGATTAACCCACATTTTTAGGATTGTTAAGTCTTGTTCACTGATCTACAGTTCGCCATTGTTCGGCTTGATTCTTGTGCTGCACGTCTCTTCCTGTGACCAATCAGTGGCCGGCAGTCTGGCAAACAGGTACTAAAAAAAAAAGTATCTGGTACCAGGTACTATGCTTGTGGAAACAAAACTCAACCGTGCTGTGCCCTGTGAGGCGGTGGAAACACAACTTAATAGTCATAATAGCATGATTTCAAACATTTCTCCATGAAAATAAACAAGTTTCTTTGTGGGATGTGAAGGCCACCGTAGTTCCCTGACAAATTCTTACACACCAGAGCCTTTAACACGTCTTTAATACTGACCTCGATCCACTTCACGCTGCCCACTGCTTTATATCTTACAGAGAAATACTGGACGGCGTTCCTGTCCTCCCACTGCCAGCTCACGCTCACGCTGAGTTCTCCAGAGTGTCGTGTGAAGGACACACTGTTCGGAGGGTCACACCTCACTGGAACATACAGAGGTGCGTTTAGAGGTTTGTCGTACTTACAGCAAATGCTTCATACTGTACATTCTGTTCATACTTACACAGGCTCTTTGGTGACGCACTCAAAACTGCTTTTGTGCAATTTCCCGACTCACCGTTCTCCACGACCTCCAGGGTCATGTTTCTGTTTTGAAATACTGAGATGATTGTGGAGAAGCCTGTGATTTTCCGGTGTATTTTGCAATACTTGTCTCTAAGAAGGGGGAGGGGGGAAGAAAGCTTACAGATGTGTTTTGAGCTTTCTAAAAAAGAAATAGCGGGCTACTTACTGTTTTATGAGGAGCGTGTACGTCTTTTTTGACGTGTGTTTGCCAGGTTTCCACGCACACCTTTGATTACCAACGTTATTATATTTGCCAGAACATTCTAAACCATTGACTCCATCTGAAAACAGCAATAATCATAACAATAATAATAATCATGTAACATGTCAGTTATAGTTGATGACTTGATGCATCTATGTTACTGTACCTGGCTGCTGCCCACAGTGTTGATATTTGGCCAGAAAATCATCTGACTTGCAGTTCACTGGAACACACGACACATACGGTTAGTTTTCTCACAAGCTTTTGTGCCATTTGTTCCATAATGATCCAAGGGCTGAAACAATTACTCGAATAGGCGATTATAAATCGATTACTAAATGAATTGTCAACTATTTTGATCATCGATTTATTGGTTTGAGTTTTTTTTTTTTTTGAAGCAACATTTCTGATCGTTTTAGCTTCCTAAATGTGAATATTTTCTAGTTTCTTTGTTTTTCTGCTTGTTAAAGGTGAATATTTTCTAGTTTCCGTGATTTTTCAGCTTCTTAAAGGTGAATATTTTCTAGTTTCTGTGATTTTCCAGCTTCTTAAAGGTGAATATTTTCTAGTTTCTGTGATTTTCCAGCTTCTTAAAGGTGAATATTTTATAGTTTCTGTGATTTTTCAGCTTCTTAAAGGTGAATATTTTCTAGTTTCTGTGATTTCCAGCTTAAAGGTGAATATTTTCTAGTTTCTGTGTTTTTCTGCTTGTTAAAGGTGAATATTTTCTAGTTTCTGTGATTTTTCAGCTTAAAGGTGAATATTTTCTAGTTTCTGTGATTTTTCAGCTTAAAGGTGAATATTTTCTAGTTTCTGTGATTTTTCAGCTTCTTAAAGGTGAATATTTTCTAGTTTCTGTGATTTTTTTTGCTTTTAAAGGTGAATATTTTCTAGTTTCTGTGATTTTTTTGCTTTTAAAGGTGAATATTTTCTAGTTTCTGTGATTTTTCAGCTTAAAGGTGAATATTTTCTAGTTTCTGTGATTTTTCAGCTTAAAGGTGAATATTTTCTAGTTTCTGTGATTTTTCAGCTTAAAAGTGAATATTTTCTAGTTTCTGTGATTTTTCAGCTTCTTAAAGGTGAATATTTTCTAGTTTCTGTGATTTTTTTGCTTTTAAAGGTGAATATTTTCTAGTTTCTGTGATTTTTCAGCTTAAAGGTGAATATTTTTTAGTTTCTCTGATTTTTCAGCTTAAAGGTGAATATTTTCTAGTTTCTGTGATTTTTCTGCTTCTTAAATGGTAAATTGCCATGGGAATAATACACAACTCCTTATATGGACATCTAGGCGTGTGTGTTATAGGTCACATATTCAGGCTTTAAAACATGCGCTTTTTTAATATTTATATTCATAGATATAAGTATTTAAAATGACTTTAAAACCTATTTTAAAATGTACAAGAAGCCAGTGTAAAGAGTTTTATTTAGACTTTTAACCGTTAGTGCTCACGCAGCATGGATATAAGACTCTCGATATAAGACTCTCTATAGTGCACATTCTTGTTATAACCTCTGTGTATAACTGTATGTTTTAACATAGTCAGTAAAAAAAGCTGCCAAAATGCTCTGCGTTCTCAGTGTTAATGGCGAAGAAGAAGATTCACACAAGAATCATTACTCATTGTGGTTTTGCTGCAACAAAAAAAACCAAATATTGTATTTGACTCAGGGAGATTGTGACGTATAAAAGTAAGACAAGCCTACCTCGAAGTGTCTGACCATGTGCAGAGGAATAAGCAAAGATCAGACCTTGGATGTGAACAGCAAATTGGGAGAAAAAAAATCTTGATATAATGATTGAAATTTAATGAATTAAAACAAGAAAAAAAAAGAAAAAAAAACTTACCAAGAATGAAAAGTGGAAAATGGCTCACACAGGGAGAACAAGTTGAGTCTAAAACCATGTCTCCTCCCGGGTCTGAAAGTCTGAAACCAAGAAACTGAGAGTTTGAGGCTGACAGTCACTGTCATGATGCTCGCAGCAGCAGCAGCAGCAGCATCAGCATCAGCAGCAGCAGCAGCAGCAGCAGCGGCTCACACTCACATGACAATGAACAAGAAGGAAATCTCTTATATACCCAGTGACGGTGGGCGGGGACTCCTTTCTCACAATTTAAGGTCCCCAGTAGTATGCAGAAGAAGAAGGAGAACGGCAACAGTGTGTCTTCATTCTACTTCTTCTTTCCACAAATAGACGTGCTCGCCTTATGAGTCGATCACTGTAGTGGCCTCACAAAGCAAAGGAAATGACTGTTGACACGACCTCTGTGAGTCAGAGCATGAAAATAAAGGATTGTCTCTTGTGCTTTCAAAGAACTGAATGTAAATCTTTCTTTTGAGAATCACACAATGATCGCACACGACGAGTACTTTTTAATGTAAAGTTACTTCACTCTCTGCGACGTGGAAATACATTGTTTTTATTTCAAACACAACTTCTTCTTTCGGCTTCTCCCTTTAGGTGTCACCACAGCGGATCATCTGCCTATATATTAATATAACACAAACAACACGCATGATTGAATTGCTTTCCAAGTAAGAAAAAAAAGAAATAAAAGATCTGTGCTTATGTCTGGTATACGTTTCATTTGAATGTCCCTGAAATCTAATTCCAAATTCACAATTAACCCTTTTTCTCTGAAAGAAAAATCAATGATTTCATTTCAGTTATCATCAATGTCCAGAAAAAACAATCAAAAAAACAAGGAAAATATTAGAAGTATATGTTTTGTAATCGTCACGTGTTTGTGAGGCTGCTGCGTCTTTATGGTTCAGTGAGAAACAGTCGCCACGTGGTCTGTGCACACTTTGAATCTCAGTTAAACTCCATTATTGAATCTTTAGTCCAAGTTTATATTCATGGTCACGGCTGTAATAACTTGTGGATCATGTGTGAGTGAAAGATAATCTTTAAATATTCTGTTATTTGTAACGGTGCAGCAGAAGGAAACAAGAAACAAGTTAAATTTGACTTTTTAACATAAAAATATATTATAATATATAATATATTCTCACCTTCTAGAACAAGGTTACTGGTTGCCTCATTTTAAAAAACACAAGTTTAAGACATAAAAAATCAAGTCACAAATGAATGGAAACACAGTAATACAATGACATAAAAACAAGCACATTAAAATGTGAGTGTGCCTAAACATAACAAATAATAGAAATGAGTTTGGAGGGAAAAACAATTTGAGAAATGCAGAATCATAAAAGTAAGTTTTAACTTTTGATTGAAAACGACTATAATAAATACTTAAATGAACGATTTGACTTGTTCAGGGCCTGTATTGGAGTTGATCACTTAAAAATGGATGGTGTTTCGAATCATTAATTTCATTATTTGTTATGGTTGTTTCCTTTCCTTCCTTTTATTATTCTGTATTTCTTTTTTTTATCATTTACCGTGTTTGTGCACGCTCATTATAATGTGTTTTTATCATTTTATTAATGTGTTTCTATTTATTTGTCATTTAATTCCATATATATATATATGTACATATATACATATATATGGTTAACTAATGGTTAAGTAATTAACTAATCAATTGATCCTTTGTGCAAAAATACTAACTTCACTAACGCTGTTTGGTTTTTAAGCTTTTTGTTTTTGTTTAATTACTTACATAAGAAAACGAACTTCAACTAATTGATTAATCAGTTAATCATTATCTGTCACACAGTTTACTCGTGGGGCGTTAGGTCAAGTTCAGAAAAGCTCTCTTACTTCCTCCTGTTTTTGTTTTTGTTTTCAATTAAACAGCCTCACGATCCCAAGGTACAAACAGGGTGATGTGGGAATTAAAGATTGCATATTTATATTTATAGATATTTAAAGTCGTATTTAAAATGACCGTAAAACCTTATTTTAAAATGTGCAGGAAGCCAGTGTAATTATTTCTAAACTGTTAGAAAGTCTGGTGCTGTAATCCAGGCGTGATGATTTAAAATAAAATAGTAAAATAGTTTTTTCCAGTGTTTGCAGCAGTGGTGGACAGAAGGACACTACACCTGTGCTTCAAGGACACTACGTGTCCTCTTAGATGCTGTAATAAGTTTTACAGAGTGACAGACAAAGACACGTGTCCCTTTTTTTGCCGCGTGTTCCTCCCTCAGGGTTGAACTCTACACACAGGAAGTTCTCTTCACACTTCACTGACTGCACTTTTTGGGCCTGTAGAACGTCCCCAACGCTGTTTTATCACCATCTCCATCTCTGCGCCGTACCGACACACACTGTGTGTCACACGCTCTGTGTCAGCTGTGCGAGTTTAAACCCCGGGGTTGTTTTTGTCGTACGAGTTTCTTTGTGTCCTCTCGACTGATAAGAAGAAGTTAAAAGAAGTAGTTTCTGACATTCAGGTATTCAAAGTATACACACAATTAAGGGGGAGAACTGAGAGGAATCCGGATCTGTTCCAAAAATAATAGAGCAGTGATTAAAATTAGAAAAAAGAACATGAAAGATCCTTGCCACAGGAAATCATGTTTCCGTTAAACGCGTAGATGCCAGCCTACTGTTTTTCTCATGTGTGAAATTTCCCCACCTTAGTTCTTTATCATCCTTAAGATCAGCGAGGTGCTGCAACTCATTCGTGGCTCACAAGATTTAAGAGATTGTGTGGCTTTTTTCTTTGATCACACAGTTGTTTTGTTTTTTTCTTTTTTGTGGTGTTTACCGTAACATGATGGTAAAAAATCATGTTTAAGTTTATATTTTTTCTCTTTGCGTTTCACTTACATCTGAAGCGAGGTTGTGTTGTTAAGTGATTATCTGATGTTCAGTGACTTCCTGGTGTGGTTGGAATTACGTACATCAGTATTTCCACCCAGATTTCATGTAGATGGTCAAGATGAAAAAAAAGAAAGTTTGGTAAGACGTGCATTTGTGAGTCTATTTCATTTTTAATCTCTACACAGGACTAGATTTATTCTAGGACTTGACCAAGTTCAACAACATGACAGTTTTTTGAACTGATCCAAAAAAAACCAAGGGGTTCATCTCAGTTCAGTTGCGTTTAAAGACAAACTCTTCCTCTCAATAACTGAAAAACAGACAAAAGAAATCAGAGAAAAGAGAAAAAATAAACATGTTTTTGTGTCAGAATTATTGTAAATCTAACAGCCTAAGTTTATGTTTTCATAGCAGTTAGTTTAGGATGTTGTAGTCTTTTTTAACATATTTATCTTTTAATTTCTTACTTTCTATATTTTTAGATGTGCAACACTTACATTGACATCACATACTGTACATTTACATCTTGTCACATGTTTGAAAAGGAGAAGGAAGAAGTATAAACTTACATGTTCTCATTCCTATTACGCACAACTCAACAACGCACACTCACTTTATCTCATCACTAAATATTTACATATTTACAGTATTTTATACAATGTTCTGAATGTTCTCAATACAACACAAGTATACTGCTCCATCATCACATGTCCACCAATGAGCTATTATTGTTATTATTATTATTATTATTATACTGTACGTCTGGCTTTAAACACAACCATTTCCATCACTGCCCTGGATTAAACTGCTGTTCTTTATCCTTATATTTATTTAAAATTGGTATTTTTGCAACATCTCGTTGTCACGATGGCAATAAAGTCCAAAGCTTAATATTTGAGTGGCACATGAGGTCATGTTCTTTCTCCAACTCTTTTCACTAGCATCAGTGAACAGCGCCCTCCAGTGGAGACTCTCTGTAAGAAGCATATTCTTTAGCAGCTTCTCTCGTTCCTCTCTTTCTCTCCCTCTCTCCCTCCCCTCTGCTTCATTTCAGTGATTGTATTCCTGTGCTGAGGTGAGGTGGTAGAAGGCATCATTGTGGGGAGGGAAGTTTAAAGGGGGAGGAAAGAGAGTATGTAGAGAGGCTCTTTGTTTTTTTCCACTCCTCAGAGAGTTTTGTTAATTTAGCGATGGCTTTAGATTTTTCTCCACATTTTAAATAACCCTTTAACACCTAAGCCTCAAAATGTGTTTGTTGTTGCTCATTTTAGCCATAGTGCCAGATATTGGAAGTTATTCTGGACAAAAATGGGCAAAAGCAGTTAAAATGAAGAAAAACACTGTACACGTGCAACTTCTCAGCTTTCAGAAACCGTAAATATGTAAGTACTGTTTGAATTTCAAATTGAATTAGCAAAATCTGGTGTTCATGACTAGACGTTTGCATTTATGAATGTTAAATTCACAGAAACGAACCACAATGTCAGACGTTCACTGTTGTTTCGATTTGACAGATTTCCTGAAAAGCCACTGTGTGACTAAGACAGTAGAGACATTACTAGAAACCCCGTTTGTGTTTGTTTGTGTTTAAATAAAAGAAATGCAGCGACACATGGTGGTTAAATAATCTGCTGTTGCCGTTTTCCTCATAACCATGTGTTGCATATAGTTACTACTGGTTGATAGTTGTATACATACGTGGATAAGAAAAACTAAAAGAAAATGGATACATGGAGAATCTGTATGTGTGTATTCAGCAGATGTTTATCATGTTTAACATTAGCATTTAGGTTGACATTCAGGTGAAAGTGCATGTCATATGTGTTGACAGAATGGTTTGCTGTTTAAAAAGAGCATTTTTTGAACCCAAGAAAAAAAGAAGGAAGGGTTACAAGAGCAGAGGGGAGGTGACCTCAGAGGTCATGACCACTTTTATCCATTTTAAGTCACGAGCTATTACTCATCCTCTGGGAATGAAGTGAGCCAGGCAGCTCTCACCATTCAGTGAACTATGGCATATGATTTAAAATAAAGATGACGACATGCATTGCTGCATTTAAAATGTATGCCCACTACTGCCTGAGTGTAAAAAGGTTTTAAAAAATTTAAAGAAAAATATGACTCTACTGATCCACGGCTACTGGACGCCTACTCAATGTTTTTGACATTTATTGACAGTTTTTGTGAGTCAGTCAGATGATCCAGTCAACTGCAAAGTAAATATGTTTCCTCTGACTGAACTAAATGCCTCATCTGGTCACAATAACTCGCTGCACATTGAGGAAGTTTTAATTTCAGATCAACAGCTGAGGTAAAAGTAACCCTGTTGGAACTGTTCTTTAGGCTAAATGCTAATGTCACCATGGTCTTGCAATGACAATTTCCGAATGTAATATGAACTGATGATGGTGCTCGATGATACAGTACCTTATTCTTCCTACACACTGATCAGTTGTCCACATAGCTATAATAGACACGGTTGTTGTTGTGGATAATGTGGGAGCATGTATGAATTGAACAGAAGCGGCACCAGGATTGACCCCTGAGGGACACCACAGGAGAAAAGTTTGGATTTGTTCTTTTTTCTTGTTTCTGAAACATACACTTTCTTTTAATATATTTTTTTCTTTTTTTACTTTACTTCTTTTTGTTGTTTATTTACTTTTAAAATGTCACGTTTTAAATGTAAATCTATCTATGATCATTTAAACCCCCCTTACTTTAACCATGTGACCAGCACAGTTTAAGATACAGAAGCATAATTGCAGATATTTACACAATTATGCCCCCTAGTGGGTGACCTGTTAATCTGTTCATAAGAAAATAACACTGTGATACAGTTGGTGTACAACATCCAGAGGTATGGGGCTCCTTCATCAAAAACACAATCAACTTAGATTGTCTCAGAAGATAAACATGTGTGATTTAAAGTTGCTGTCTCAGTTAATAGCAGCAATTGAATTGAATTAATCTTGTTGTTTTGTTTTTTTCTACTCTAATGATCTGTCTGTGTTGAATGTCCTGGTGTAGTACTGGAGTATTTTTGTAGAATAAATGATCATAAAACTATTTCCTGACTGACATACAGCTGCACTCAGTGGCAGTAAGTAACTCATGACATGTAAAAGATCAGTGTGTATAATTTTAGACGGATCTAATGACCCTGGCATAACCTTCCGCTCTAAAACATGCACTGAAGGCTATCTTAGCATTCAGGTAACACGTAAAAATGTATGTGGGTCGCTCTCTAGAGCCAAGTTTGTTTGGTTTGTACACACAGGGCTATTGTAGAAACATGTACTTTTTCTCTTATTCATATTACTCCAACTGCACTTTTCAGTCCTGTGCATATGTCAAGATAAACGTAACATGATTATTTCTATATTATTCTATCATTATACAATTTATTTCTGAACTTCATTTTAAATGTGACCACTAATGTGGGTTTTACTTCACGTTAGACTTCTGAGCTTCACTGAGCAGAATGTTTGTGCAGCGTCTGACACGAAAATGATGTTTTCAACATTCATCTGCCTAAAAGAAGGAGGGAAAAAAAAGCCTCTTTGCTCTCACCTCACATCTGAAACTTAACACTTGATCGTAATTTCCAACGTTAAAATATGAAAAATATGACGCGGAGGGAAATATTATATATAAATAGATTGTGCTTTAGGAGTGATGCACTCGTCTCGTCTAACAGCTTCTTTTCGGTATTATCTTTAGATGCAAGATGTTTGGGAGAAATATCATAAACTGATTATTGTGTGATTATTATTTTCTCTTTTCCATGTTTTAGGTTGCTTTGTGGTGTCGTCAGTCGACATCAACGCCAGAACAACAGTGAGTATGATCAGCTGTTTGCGGAGCAGCCAATAGGAGGTGCCTTCTCTCTTTCTGAACTACACTGTGACTGTGAGCTGTAAAACAGAACCTTGGGGGGTCTAGCTCTCTCTCTAAGGTCACCTGGTTTATTGATTAAAAAAAAGGAAAAATCATTAAGAGAGGGAAAGTCTCTGCCAAGACTGCTCATCGTGTCATTACACTACCTTATCTTACAAGGTCAACAAATGTTAAGAAGTCAGATAAAACGATCTTGATTCCCAAATCTAAGCATTTCCTCCTTGGTTAATAAACTACAGCCCCAGAAAATTGTGAGTCATGCTGCTCACAGTCAAACAGACATGGCTAAAAACACACACACACAACCTCCGTGCTGGAGGTCATAACACCAAAAATATGTTGCCATTAAATATGCTTAATTTAATCTGTTCCCCTCAGGTGCAACAGTATCTGTATTCTGTAATAAATAATTACCAGGGGGCGAGACTGCTGGTTGCAAAAATAACTGCATTTGAATGGAAGCCTGTGGGAACATGAGTCTACTTCTTACTTGATTTATACTGTGAGTAAACATTATCCCTGGCAGGTAGTATCATTCAGTATGTGCCTGGTTGCAGGTGACTGGGTTTTCAAACAGCTTCATAAAAGGAGTTTGATGGAAAACTACATCCATTTTACACACAGTCTATGCTAAAACCTCGTAGGAGGTAATAATGGTGCATTCCAGCTGATGTCGGAAGTCGGAATTCACAGATGTATGTAAGTGGGAGTGGTCATCAAGACTAGAAAAGTGCTAAGAAATACAGACCACTTACACCTTAATCCCAAAACTATGTTGACCACCCCAGCTTTAAATATGCTGAGATTAATGTGTTACTCACAGGTGCAACAGTGTCAGAATCAAAAGGGGGCCCACTGGGGCTGAATGGACTGGGCCCTGGTTTTATGTGTGTGACACCCCTGCTCGTTAGTAGTGCGCGTGCCCACCACAACCTTCACATCTAAAGATGGTTAAAAGTGCCTCCCCTGTGTTTGACAGCAGCTCTTCATCTGATTGGCCCACTCTCGCACGTTGTGGGCGTGGTTTATTTGGGAGCACCACACCAACGGCTTCACTTGTGTGCGCGCACTTAGTGAGTGAGTGAGTGAGTGACAGCCACTGTCGTGGGCTCCACACGCTGCTGTGGATGTCAAGCGCGACCACATGAGGGGCAGCAGCAGCAGCAACAGCAACAGCTTTAACTGTGGAGTGGAACCTTCAGGCGTGACGGTAAAGTTTTGGTGAATATCTGAGCAGAGAGTGGGACTTTGTTTTGCTGTTCGTGTCAGAAGGCGGTGTCTTCTTTCTCTGTCACACACACGAGCTCATCAGGAACATGAAGTCACAGGTGCGTTTAAACGGCTAATTACTGCGTCTTTATGGCGCTGTTGTGAACGTGGACGACACTATGGAGCACAACCTGCTCACTGCGGCGGCGGCGGCTGCTGCCAGGACCCGCAGTGAGAGCCTGTCGACGTCGTCCGGTTCACAAACTTTGTCCGAGGCTGAAGAAACAACAACTGAAGTCAGTGGAGAGAGTCACAGCTCGGACACCGAGAGCGTGGACAAAGTGGGGGGCGATGGAAAGACACAGCACCGCGAGGAGGAAGCAACAACAGAGGATGAAGAAGACGAAGACGAAAAGGTAAACACCACACACAGTTTGGAGATGACTTGAGTTAGGCATGAGTCTCTGTTTCCCTCTGAAAATACTTTTTGGTTAATATATAAGATTTATTTATTTATTTATTTATTTATTATAGATATTGGGTCGCCCTTTAAGAAAATGACAGGTATAAGTGGGTTTGACATTCCACCTGATGGTCAAATAACCTTGCAGGAAACGAAATGGTTAGATGCATGTGAACTTTTTAAATGGAAAAGCAAAGAAAACCTTAATAAATGAATGTAAATATATTTCATTTGTTTGTCTGATTTAGTTTTTATGCAGATGTACATCTTTCTAATTCTAATTATGTCAACAGCAGGGCTAAACAACTAATTTGCTCAAAGTAAAGCTTTAGTGAAGTCAAACCAGTAACTCCTCTATATTCTAACACAAATATGGAAATGAACAGTTAGGAATTGTTTCCAACATCTGTGAGTTCCATTTAAAAAAACAGTCAAAAGTTTAAATTTAAAAACAATTTAAATTACGACCTTTGCAATTGGCTAAATATGTTGTTCCAAAGTTTGATTTGAAAACCATGAAAAAACCATTGTACCGCCAAATTCCAGAGGCTGCCAAAGTGAATCTCCTTCATGTTTCCTGTTGTTGTGTGTTGTTAATGACCTCAACTGTAAAGGCCAGACATTTAATTTGTCCTGACACTGTTTAATAAAGATCCAATCATTTTCGATACTTAATAGTTTCGATTAGAGGCTTCAACTAAGGGTTATTTTCACAATCGATTAATCTGTCAATTATTTTCATTAACTGGGGAATCCGTTGGTCCATACAATGTTGAATAATATTGATCTGTGTTTCTCATACCTGGAAATGATAATTGATCAATAATCAATTACCCAGTATAGTTTTTTTTAGTTTAGATACTCTGTTCTTCTCTCTCTCTCTCTCTTTCTCTCTCTCTCTCTCTCTCTCTCTCTCTTTTGTTTGTTTTGTTAGAGCTGAAACAATTAATCGATGAATCAATTATTCATCGATTACTCAATTAATCGACAACTATTTTGATAATAGATAAATCGGTTCGAAGCTTTTTTCATGATTAAAACAAGAGTTCCGCTTAATTTAATTTTTAACAATTTAACTTAACTTTTGTTTTTCCGTTTAAGCTTCTTAAATGTGAGTATTTTCTTCATTTCTTTAAACTGATAACAAATAAATAAAAGTTAATAATTTTGGTTTGTGGACAAAACAAGACATTTGAGAACATCATCATTTCCAGGTTTGACGAACACTGATCAACATTTTTTAAGGTTTCCTGATATTTTATGGACCAAACGATTAATCAGGAAAGTAATCGACAGATTAATCGAGAAAGTAATCGACAGATTAATCGTTTATGAAAATAATCGTTAGTTGCAGCTCTACTGTTTTTACTCTTTTACCATTTTGTTGACTCTGGGAAAACATCCATAAAGTGTTTTAACCTACACTAACAGACGGAGCTTAAAGAACTTAAACTCTTGACACACCAACCACCCAGACAGTTATAGAGGGATATGTTTTATATCAAGGCATATATTAATCACATTTAGAGAATATTTGAGAATATTCATAATAATTCATTAGTTTGTGGTTTAAAATAAAGTGACTAGTGGTGTATTTTCATTTAAATTACCTGGTGGAGTGGAACAACTTGTTGTGGCAATGGGTCATCACACTCATTTGCATAATTGGTTTATACCGGCACATAACTAGCCTAATGTCTTGTGGTATTTATGAAGTAAACAAGAATCCATGTCTCTGACTTTTCATTCAGGTAGCTCTGCATTATGGTTCTGCTTTTTAAATGACTCTACATTGATGCTCCTGCATATACTGGTTTGACTAGATGGGATAAGAACAATTAAATTTGAAACATGCAAGGGCGTGTTGAGTTTTTAAAAACCCACAGTCCTTTACGTCTTGCCACATGACTTGATGCTGTAGGTGTGGTTTGCTGTCTAATAGAAGTGGCTGGGGAAAACACAGAAAATTATTCATTTTTGAGTCACAGTCACTCGGATGCAATGCCTCGAGGTGGTTCAGCAGAACATCGCTGACTGAATCTAATTGGGAAGGCCAAGAAAGGTGCAGTCATCATATTTGAAACAGAACACTTAGTTGCTTTCTTTCTTGGAAAATGCAAATACCCAGATCTGCAGTTGGGCCCAAACTGTATTCCCCTCCCATGTTGTCAGTATTTGTAAACTTATTAGACTGTCTTGTCAGGTGCCAACATCCCCTGGAACTAACTCCTAGGGCGGTGTCCTGTTTGCCAACAGTGGTGCTCTGTTTATGTGGCTTGGCGACAGAGCAGAGGGATCACAGACGACGCTGGGCCAAGGACCAAGTCTGGTCTCCTCTTTCATCTTCTTTCTTAGTTTTCCTATGTCATTTAAATGTATTTATTTGGCTAAAATAACATTTCCCCCCACATTTTTGGAACAATGTCTTGTAATTTTGGTGTAAGACATGCAGCTGTCACTTCACTTGGGCCCTTCCATTTACCATCTTAACACTCATCTCTGTGGCCTAAATGCACTTTTCTAAAATTACTGCTGCATATGAACTCTGGCTTCCGCACTCAATCTGGCTGGTGCGTTAAGTTCCTCATACTAGAACAGATTTCGGAGAGACTTTTAGTATTATTATCAATCTCTTGTCAGGCATGGTTATTTTAAGGGTTTACTTGGCAATCGGCCTGCAACTGTTTTAAATATTAGCCTTTTGTTTTGTTGTCACACAGTTACATCTGTTGTGCTGTAGTGTTGCTTGTTGTCTTTGTTAATGCTCTGCATCATTGAAAATCAGATTATGACATTTTGTCCAACTGTATTTTAAACAAATTAAAGTAGACTTTAAAGGCCCAGCTGTTCTTATTTTGAACCAGGACTCCATGAATTGGATGAACACTATGGCTGTTATTCCATATGCATTTAAACTGTACGTCAGAAGTGAATTTAAAACCAGTGACCTCTCTTAAGCTGCCAGTGGAAGAGATGTAACCTGAACTGTCAGACTTAATTTAATAGACACCAACATCGCAGGAGGTCAGATGACCTGGCAGTGCAGAGCAGCCTTCTGATGATATTACATAAGAGTTCATCAGGGAACTCTAACCTTTTGACTTTTGATTTGCTGCTGTGCATTTAAACATGGGAAGTCTTCAGAGTAGCTACATGACATCAACTCTTCATGCTTAGCAGCTTAACACTCTGTATCCAATCCCAGTGTGAGTGCAGTATTTCATTGGGTGCACTGCTTTCTATGGAGCTCCATGGTTTTTGTCTAACTTTTTGGTTTAATGCCAATCTTGACAACATCTCAGTGTCGTCGCGTGTCTTCATCCATTCCAAACATCTAAATCAGTCCAGTGTTGTGGGCAGTAACGGAGAACATTATCTACAGCTGAGATGAGAATATCCTACACATAAACCTTGCTTTCATGCACAAGATAAAATGACAGTAAGATATTTAAACAAGTAATAGGGTCCAGTTTTATAAACAGATTTTGTCTCTTACTGGATGTGAACTGTGTGAACTCTGTAAATGATGCCATTGCAAGTTTGAAAGTAGCAGCAGTTGCACCTGCTTTTCACTGTCTGTAAACATACCATAACTATGTTATGTTCTGCAGGCTACTCAGAAGTTAGCTTGTAAAATAGGCCAGATACACAGTACAGTGTAATTGTTTATTTTTCCAAAAGTATGATTAAAGCATTTTAAATCGACACCATTAAATTGACCTTTTTTTGAGCAGCATTCAAAAAGCTAAACCTATTCAGTGATACAACTAGGATTTTTTAAAACATCTTGTTTTTGAGCAGTTTTTTTCAGTTGACTATTAATTTCTTAGTCTTATTGTTGCAGCTTGATAATCTGACATGTGAAGCCTGGATCAACACAAATTCATTTAATCTAATGATTTATGGATTTTGTTTTGTCTCTCTAATGTTAACATATCAAAGAACCTGATGCTTTTGTAAATGACCTCAGGGATTCCTCTGTGTATTTAACTGCATGTAGAAGTTTTACACACAGTTGTAGATTTAAGATAAGTGTGTTGAACGCAGCAGCTACATAATGTGTTGGTGTGTTAATCATTGTATTCCATATCTTTGCATGTCCTTCTGCTTTTATATTCTTTCATAGTCATAAATCATGTGTCCCATATTTTCACCTGCTACGCTAACAATAAAAAAAAAAAAAATGACCCTGTGGATTATAGCCGTAGCTTTATGTTGCAATTTCAACAATGTGTAATCCCTAAAACCTGTATTTCCACCAATGTGTAAGTCATAAAAGCTTAAAGTCAGCAGGTAATTTTAGCATACATCAGAGGGCATTTTGCTACAGCAATGAGATATTATTCCCAAGAGAAAAAATGTTCTTTGTCTTCCCACACGCTTGGCTTATTCTTTCAGGCTTGGCAGTGACTGCAGATGTTGGTGTAGTAGTTACTTGACAGTGAGGTGGATTATCCTCGGCACACAGTGTAAGCACCAAAACAAACAGAGCCACTTCCCCAGTGGTGGGGTTAGTTGCAGAATGTGCTCTGCTCAAGCATGCCGAATAGTTAAGTTAAATTATTTTTACGTGTTGTATTTTTATAAAACAAAACATCCAATGACTGTGTGAAAACAAGATAACAGGTCCATAATCAACGGCATACATATGACCTGGTTGTAAGTCTTCCTGGACTGCTTATTCTGGGGCTGCTTCATTCTTACTCCTCTCAAATGTTCCAGCAGCTGTTCATAGTGATAAAACTCTAAAAACTGTAGAGCTGTGCTCTATCTGTACAGACCGACAGACATATTGGAGCATTTGGCAGCTAAAGAGTCAGATCTATCACACATGCATCTGTGAGTGTCAAATACCAAACTAAAAGCAGTCCATTGAAGCTGCACTCACTAAGTGGCTTGTAACAAAGCTCCAAATGAATAATTACGTTTCCTCATAAGTAACTGCTGGGTGTGTAAATAAACCATTTTGCCAACAAGTTCGCCACAAAAAATGTGTTTCATACAATGTTTAAATACAAACGCCTCCTCTTGGCATGATGAAACAAACCTATTAGCTCAAGTAACCCTGGTTTTTCCATCAAATTTTCTGTGTATTGTTTCATTACTAACTGAATGTTAATTTCCTTCTAATAGCCTGTTTCTCTTTCAGTGACATTGGACTTATTACACTAAGTTAACACCCATTCATCTGCTGCTGTCAGCTGTTGTGTGTCTGTGTCCGTGTGTACTGTACGCAGTAGTCAAATCATTTTGAACGGTCTTCACTGTGAGAACAGTCAATATTTATATGGCTCTATAAAACAGCCCCAGCCCACATGCATTGACTTAGGAAAAGAGAATGACTTCATAAAGAAAAAAGAAACATGTCTTTATCAGCACTGCCCTGTGGAGCAGTTTAGTTTGAGCAAACTGTCACACTGCCCTGCAGTGAGTAATGGGTTCGTTCAAATAAGAATTAACCATGTGTGACACTCGGCAGACTGAATTAATTTCAGGATTAAAACAGCTGGGAGGTTTTGTTTGTTGGGTCAGAGCCACTCTGTTTAGATTAGCAGGACACATTCATCTCATCAGTGACACGTTCATTTGGTCCAGATAGCAGTGCCTGTGTTATACGATGAAGACAAATGGTTTTGATTGATGCTAACAAGTGTAAAGGGAGGGGAGGGAGGTCATTTTAGATTCATGGTTAACTCTTTTATATAACCATATATTGGTTGTAAACACTGCTGCTCCTCTCAGACCAGACCAGGCCAGTTTTGTTTGGTCCTGAAGTGCCTCAACATTGTAAACAGTTGTCAGGTTAACTGTTGCCACTATTCTTGGTTGTCTTAGACTTATTACACAGTGATGGAAATTCAGTCCAACTGTGTTATCTGTGTATTGATTTTAATATACCTTTCATCACATTAAGATCCCAAAGAGCTTTGGGGACAATTCTCTATGACAGTGATGTGTTGGTGATGCTTATACAGATCATACAAATCTAGAGCAAGAGTAGACAAGTAAAAGTTTATTCACAGAAGTCAACTACTTAGATGTGGTGGCTCCTGGGTTGGGCTTCCTCCTAAGAAAACAGTGACTCAACTGGCACACAGTGTGATGCCTCAGCTCACTAAGTGTTGTTATTGTTAGTCTGTATATTGCATTGTTCTGTGGACGGTGATGTTGGGACAGTGGGTAAATACCATTTTAGAGATTGAATAAAGATTAAAGCAATCAAATGTATTTTAAGATTTCTAATTTCGCAAACCAAGTACCTTTCGCCTCTCTGCCTTCTTTCTTAGTTGGACATAATCTTTGGTTGTTAAATGTGTTTGTACTATACTTACCCAATGTTAAAGGGTCAACTGTGGGGTATTGCATTGGTGCTTTTTCTTCAGTTTGGCAATGTTTAACTAGCTGCAGTGGTTATAACCTTGTGGTGTGCCCCCCCCCCCCCCAAAAAAAAAGAAAAGCTGCCATTATTTAAGCAGGCAGCCAACCAGGGTGATCACAGGGACATTGTCCAGTGTCAGTGTACACTTCACAGCTAAGAGGATTACCACAATCTGGTTAAGACTCTTTTAAACTCCCTCTGTGGATTCTGTCTTTCAAGGGACCATCTTTGGTTTTTGACTCGTCTGTCTTTTTGTATGCATGCAGGTCTGGGTTCGATCAAACAGTCTGTTATGACCGAGCATTCAAGGTGATACAGCGGCTTTAGTGTGTTGATGCCTGAACAAAAATGTCTCTGGGTTGGAATTTAACTGTAAGTCAGTGTACATCATCTGAGGGAAGCAAGGTAAGAGGCACCTGCTGGTGACACTGCTGATTTGATAAATAAGAAGGCATTTTTAATGTGATTTTGATTACTGTGGATTATTTTGAGTATTTTCTTTTAGATGCTAGGGTATTGGCAGTACATTAATGATTATATAGAAAAACATTGTTGTACATGTCTTCCAAGGAGAAGTTATGTTAACAAATACTGTACATTTATAAATGCTTGAAATATGTTATCTTATGTGTTATGAATGTTAAATGTTCATTCATTATTTGTAAATGCTAAATTGAGAGGGTCGTACATTTCAAAGTGGAACCCCCC
Source organism: Solea solea (assembly GCF_958295425.1). NCBI lineage: Eukaryota > Metazoa > Chordata > Actinopteri > Pleuronectiformes > Soleidae > Solea > Solea solea. Next base: position 5,770,761 of record NC_081152.1, read on the forward strand.
CCCCAACTTTTACCAAGTAAAATAATTGGCCATGGTGTAACTGACAGGTTTAAAAAAACAACCTGATACATATGGACTAGTTGAATGACGACTTATTATTGAATCTGTCTCTGAATTATTAATTGAGTCAATTGTGTTTTCTTACTGCTGTAGATAAAAGTAGTTGTCTAACGACCTGTTAAAATACACCAGAATAGCAAGTTATTTTTTTTTCGGACCTCCAGACTCGCTGTGTTTTCATGTCTGAGGTGACAGAGTGATATGTTTTGCAGAAGGTGCAACACCCACACTGTCCAAATGAGATTGCAGCAAACTTAAGGTCAAGGAATTCCCCCCTGGTTCACTGAAACCAAGAGTTCACCTGAGGTGTGGGGTTAGTCTGGGCATAATTGACACTTGGCAACAGAAGTTATACACTGGAGCTTGAAGTGAAATATGTCTTAATAGGTGAAAATAATGACTGGTTTAAATTGATTACAATGCATTAGTTATTATTGTTATTATTGATATAACCATACGTATTATATCTGAGAAGTAGAAAATAACTCAAATTCAGCTCACAGGAAACCTTACCCATCAGGGAGGGCACACAAAGTTTAAATAGGGACAGTATTAAGGAAAAAAATAAAGTGTACTGTGGTTGACTGAAATGGAGAGTAGCCCTTGGAGACTTATGATGACATAGTTATTTGGATTTTGGGCCGTGAGACTTTTAAGTGTGCTGTTTTCCTCGTGTTAATACTGAGGTCTTAAGTGCAGAGAGAGCAAGGGAAGAGAGATCTGGGGCCTGACTGAAGTCCGGGTGGAGTTGAAGAAGACAGATGTTGGGTGATAAGGTCAGCCAGAACATAGTTTGCTCTACTGCAGCTGACCCTGAGAAATGGTTGCAATGAGCATGTTCTCTCAGCAAGTGAGGAGTTCACACACAGATGATATAGATGCCCACTTCAAAATGGTGATCACATTTTTATAATCGTTCCACAGGGTTTTCAATTTTAAAAGGAAGTAACACACAGTTTTTCACACTGTGTACACACATTGCACAAAAAGTGCAACATTGTGTTTGTTAGACTAAAATCAGACTTTTAAATACATGTACAAATGTTAGTCTGACTGAAATTTTACTAAATTGAAAAAAAAAACCAAATGGCTACCAACTAAACCATAAACCATCAACTGTTTCTGGTCACACCTTTATTTTGGACCACATGCCAGCATTGTAGGTGATTACCACAGAGCTATAAATGTAATATTTGTTGCCACCCCTTAACAGCTACATATCTATATTAGCCCAATGGCCCAAGTTCAAGCTTAGTTGCTTGAAACGGTATATGTTAGTGAAATAAAGTTTGTAAAGTTTCAGGTATCAATCAGTGCCCTGATCATGACGGCACATATACTGTGCTACTCTGTACTCTGGAGGTTAACTGTTATAAAGCTTATTCTGCCTTTATATTCTATTTTGGAAATGTACACAATAGTGCCCCTGAACAAAGTCTTTATTTTAAAATATTTTCTCTTGTAATCTTATAAGAACTGCAGTGTAAGAACAGCTTTTCTTTTTTCTTATTTTCATGTCTTCATTCTCTTGTGAAGATGCTGACTTTTTTGCCTGGGGCAGGAACATTATGTTATGTGTTTTAGATTTATGTCATGTGTAGACATCAATTGTGTAACAAAAACTACGTTCTCTACCACTGTTTCAAAATGAACTATATGAAAAGGCAGCTTTCAATTAATGCAGGGGGTAACTTGAATTTAAATCTGGGAACTCTGTCAGAGATTAAGTAAAATCCAAACAGATGTGGCAGATTTCTAACATTATTTATTGCAGATTTAAGTTGCTGCACTAAGATCTGACGGGGTGGGGAGGTGGTGTTGATGGCTTAATTTTCTGGAACAATACACAGTCAAGTAGTGAGTAATATTCACATGTGTGACTGATTTAATTATTATGAGTACTTCTTGTTCGCAGTTGTTTTGTTAACGATACAATGGAGAAACAATGGCAGGTAAAGGGATGAGTGGAGCAAAGGAAAATGATTACTGGAAAACAGTAAAGAGTAGTGCCTCTTGATGTGTGGGGTCCCTTCCTGTTTTATGGTAAATATGTAGTCGGTGTATCTTAGCAACCAATGCTAGACATTAAAACAGGATGTATCCACTTGCAAAAGGTTCCTTTCATCCATCTCAGTGAAATGATAAACACTTGATGATAAAACAAGTGGAAATGAATATCCTGGGGCAATAATAGGTTTTCAGATTAGCTCTTTGTAGACTCTTAACTCTTATTTTTTGAGATGGATTTTCTTTGTAAAGCAAAAAAAAAAACATGTTGATTGAGTAAAAAACACAATGTCTCAAGGGCTGTTGACAGCTGTTCCAAGAAAAAAAACATTGACATTGTTGCTTGCACTTGTTGTCATAGGCAGGACCAACAGTCTAGTAACGTAAACCACACACTGGTATGTAAACACTGCATTTTCCTTGGCTTGAACTATCGGGTTGTTTACTACTTGACCTTGGGGATAGCATCCTTGAGTACAACCTTGCTCTCTCACTCTTATATACGCCTCTATGTACAGCTCTTGTCCACTTCATGCTGTTCTGTCCATTTGTCGGTTTATTTTTGTAGCTGTGTAAGCTTGTGTATAGAAAAAGTCTCATCTTTGTAGCCGTGTGTCTTTTCCCACCTCCAGTGCATTAAGTCTTAGTTGTTCTCGCTGGTTAACTGGACAAGGTAAACAGCAGGAGTGAAACGTCTGCTGGGCGTTTCTACTTTCTACACATCCATCCTATCCACACTATTGAAAAAGTTCCCTTTCCTTTTCCCCCCCATTAATGGCTTGTGTGACTCATGGCGTATATCCTTCATACTAGATTAATATTTAGTTTTCTCTAGTTCTTTGTTTTTCTTCTGCTAAATCTTGCACGTAGCCCCTAGTTCCATTTCTTGTGCTTCTTTTCTTTCCTTTTTAACTGGTGCTTTTTCTGTTTTTTCTATTTATAATATTTAATGGCAGGGAATATTAAGCTGCTAATAACAAATTCTTCCACAATAATAATGTATCATAAAACAGTGAACATTATTCAATTATATTAATGAATAGAGAGAGAATTATTATACCATAAAGCCTAATAGAGCTTTTCAGGTCATTATTTAACTTGTCTACTCTGCATGTATAACATTGTTTATTGCTACAGCAGAAAACTGTTTCCCAAGCAAATAAATGTAAACCCATATTGAACACAACTTACTCTGCTGTTAATAGCAGTCAGACACCAAATTAATGATACAATTGCTACATAATTGCTGGATGTGTAAAAATAAATTGGTCACAGTAACTACCTTTTAAGGGGATTTGTCAATATTGTGTCAACAACTTGTCTCCTGTCAGTGGCCCTAAATGACTAAAAACAGCTACGAAAGGTTTAATGCTTTAGTGATCCGCATCAGATATGGTTAAATCATTTTTTATATTATTTTTATGCTAAATGGGTATTATGATTTAGGTACTGTAGACTGCAGAGGCATCGTCATGATATCTGACTGTGGAGTTTCACATGGTCTAACAGTAAAAAAAACAATCCTATGAATATAGATATACGGCCTCTTTTGTCTCGCATTGCACATAGGTAATGGTTACCTCATCTTTCATTTGGTAAACACAACAGACTGTGTGTGTTGTGCAGGCCACCATCCTGCTTGCTGTCTGTTCTTTGCTTTGACAACAAAGGATTGTTGATACTGTCGACTGCGTTTGAAGCCGAGGGTGGAAAAGAGGATGGAGGAAGGAGGAGCAGGTCAGGTTTTATCTTGCTTACTGGAGCTCTGCTGCACAGAGAGAGGAATGGTTGTAGGTGAAAGGGCAATATGGCTGCTGCCAAAAGTGGATTGAGTGATGGCATGAGTGAATGAGTGAACAGAAAGCTGACTGCAATTGGTTCAATACGGTGTTGTAATCAAGTCATGACTTGATGACTTACACACACACTCTTAAAATCAACAGAGATCTTTTGGTCTGCCAGAAATTAAACAAATATCAAAGCTTTCTGTGTGGATGTCTTATAGCATATGGGTTAACTCATGAACCAGATGATCAATCAAAATTCGGTGATAATGCTATGGTTGGCTGATTAAAAATCAGATCAAGGGCTGTAGCAGCCCTCCACTGTTTCCAAAAAGGCTCACGTTTCTGGTTTTTGGGGCAGAAATCAGCCAAGTCAGCAGGACATAGGCTAGAGGATGCATTGATAACAACATTGAAGAATCTGTGTTTGGTTCATTTTACCTTCTGATTGTACTCTATGCTACATGCCAAGTTATTCCAAGGTAGACCTTGGTATTAGGACTGCAGCTTTTGGTAGTTGACTAATTAGCTGTTTCTTTGTCAATTTGTCAGTTAGATTATTTCTCTTTGTTCAGAATAAACACTAAACAAAACATAGTGAAGATGGCTACACTACTCCTGTAATTCACTGCACTTGACATGTTGGCAAATGTGACTTACAGTATTACACAGCTTGGTTGAATAATTGCTTGTCTGTTGTTTTCTGTTTAACAATGATTTATTATATAATAAATTATATTGTAGTGTAATGGACCGTTGCTAAGCAGCCTTATGTGTATCAATGCGCAGAAGTCTGGTAATGTCACGTGTCACTAGTGTGTAATTCATCAGAAACTTCTCGACCACACTGGAATATCTGTCAATATTAAATCAAAGCCTGTAGTTGAGGAATAAAGAGGAGACGTAAAAACCACTCCAGGGCTGAAGTGGTGGAAAACTTTATGGTTATCCCGACACACATGAACCTGGCTGGCATTTATTTGCACACAAAGGGGTTTCAACAGCTTCACACTGAACACACACTGATCTGCTACCACTGTTTACTTAGTAAGTCTCTGTCAATATTAAACGACAAAAAGCTTCAAAATGATATCTAATTATGTCATAATTATGTATTCTTTTTTTGTGTTTCATTTACAATTATCCACAAATAAAGGTTTACACACCCGCGAAGGATATGCACAAATGCATCCTTCAAAAACATTGGCTGATGCGTGTCGATGGGACAGCCAACATCGTGGTGCTGTGACGCATTTTGACAACATCCGGGTGACAAATGTAGCCTTGACTATTGAGACAGAGTTTGGTCGAATGAAAACCGCTTCAATTAGCTTAATCATAGTAACACACCACATGGTATTGTTGGTAACGCCGTTGTAATTAGTTTGATTACTGAAAAAAATAACGCCGTTTATTTTAACTTGGTTATTCCTGATCAGTCAGTTTGAGTGTTTTCTGATTTTCAGCCTCTTAAATGTGCCTATTTTCTGGTTTCTTTGCTCTATATAACAAATAAATCATTGCACAAGACAAGATAGTTAAAAACATCATTTATAAACAAATAAATAATAATAGAAAATAAATGTATTAACAATCTCCATTTGCCATTTGAGCACTGGCACTATTTTAAATGTACTCTTAGTAGTTTTCTTTCTTTGATTTGTAAACCTGTGACTGGTTTCATAGTCACCAGTTGCAGGTGAGTTTAATAACATTTGCTTCATCTTTGCAAGTTGTGAAACCTTGTGATGCTGCATACTTCCTGTTTACATAGGTGAACGATTTTGATTAGATTCATAAAAGCCTCGAACTGGATGTCACATCAGTAAAGCCTTGGATATTAATATAATTTGTTCGATACAGCAGTTTCTATGATATCAGGGCTGGAGGTAAAACTGAACTTTTGCAGATTTTGTCTATGGGAGAGAGTCAAGAGAAGAAACCAGTGGCTGTCCTTGTATTCCACTGAATAATATTCAGTAGAAAATTAGCAAATAATCATTTAGTCATGCAACTTATTGTTTTCATACATTTTCCTTTGTGTCGTGAAGGCATTTCTTTTAAAAAACATTTAATTTTAAACAAAAAGGGAGAATGAATCAGTTTGGGAATCACAGCTCTGCTTCTCATATGTGTTTACTGGGTCAATGTAGGTGGTGGTTGTGCGGTGGCTTTTGTTTAACTAAAAAATGTTGGCTAAAAAAGGTTTCTTGTCAGTGTGGTCACATTATAATCTTGAATCTTTTTTTACCGTCTCTTTAGTGAATTATATCAATTATACAATGTATACAGTACCTTTTGGTACAATATGGTAAATCAAAGGTAACACTGTGTGTGCTACCTGCAGTATTAGTGGAATTCATGCATGTTTTAGATATGGCTTACAGATGAAATGCACATGTTCACCATTCCTGCCAATGGTCTTCAGATATTTCTTCTCTAAACTTATTCACAGGTTAGTTGAACTGACCGTGATGTCTCCTCTGCCATTAATGAGGATAATATGTTTAAGGCAAACAATGAACACCTCTGTTGGAACATGCCAGGGTCATGAGATCCTGATGTTACAGATTCTGTTTGAGCTTATAGAGGAGCTGAAGACTGATGTGGAACACTAATGCATCATAAATCGATGTCCCCATTTTAGAACCATGATATCACACTTTGCATTCACTAGAAGTCAAACCACCCTTAAAAAAAGTGTTTGGTTGCCTTTAATAGTACTGCAATCATAAATCATCCCATAGAAAGGCAGAGGATATTTCCTTCCTCCTCATGCCGGGAGCCATTTGCGTCTTTGTGTTTTCAGGGAGGGCCTCTTCCTCACACCACTGGTCATTGTTATTTGGTCCAAGCCTCATGTAAGGTCATTATCATCCTAGAATACTCAACTTGTCCAGTGTGTCAAAGTGTGTTTTTGTAAAAGCTTTCAAACACCCAGGCTAATATGAAAACGTTTTGCTTTCTGCTCTCTGATGACATTTAAAGTAGATGCTAGGTTTTGTCATGTTGGGTACTGACAGTCGTGTAACCAAAATGGGTTTTATTCAAAACCTACCCCTGTTGGTTTGCAAACCCAACAAGAGAAACCAAATTAAAACTTCTCCTTTTGTTTTTAAGGCGTAAGTGGGAATCCCCCTCCAAGATCACTTGAGAAGTTGAGCCCTGCCCTTAGGGTTACCTAAGGTTTTTTGGATTTGCAGCTTTATCTCAGATTTTGGTAACACAATGCTGCCTTCATGAAAGACTCCTGAGAATCTTCTGCCCTACATTTTTACCTTGTAATAGCATTTAGCTTTCACCTGATATCTAATCTATTTTATGTTATGTTATACACATTTTCCTTTGCCATGGCATATTGCATACATCTCTATGACATACAACTACGTAGTTTAGATTTCCACAAAGGAGGGTGTGAATGTTTCTAAAACGGCAAGAACCTAAGACTTAACTATCTTGTGTCGGCATACAGGACAATAGCACCTTGATTGACAGCACCCTCTTGCTCGTGTGGTACTTTACTGAACAAAAGTAAATGCGGCTACTTTGGTCATGTGACTGTTGTCTCACACCTGGAAAAACAAGAACTAAATAGTTTGTAATGTTCCTAAATGACGAAATATAGAGAAAATACATTTGTATTAGCATACAACTACAGCACTCTATTTTTATTTAAAGCAACATAAAGATCTGGAAGATGGCTCACATTGCTTAGTATATTTGATGCATTGCTTGGCTATATAAACACATTTCAAAGGAAAAACTGTTTATATTTGGACTGTGATGAAATGTTTATTTAACTTAACTTATTTAACTTAAACCAACTTTTGTTTTTCTTGCTGTTTTTGTTTTTAGTTGGACAACATCCTCTACCCTCCATCCATGTCCTTCAGGAAGTCCAGTAACCCAGAGGTGTCTCACGGATTGGGTCCCGCTTTCAAATTAAAACGACATCTCAGTGAAGATGGAAAACACATGCGAAGAAGGAGCCTTGGAGGTGGTCTCACAGGTAACACTCTTGTGGATGCTCTTCCTATATAAGTCTCATAGAGCCACACCAGTGCATTTATATGTAAGAGTTCACAAGTAACCAAACATGAAATCATTGAATCACTCTCTCCTCCCTGTTGAGACTTGCCTACCGTCACTTGTCTCCCATTTCTCCTGCAGCTTGTGTTAACTTGACGACAAAGGGAGAAACAATAACTCATGTTAATCTTAGGGCTTTCGCGTGAAAGTAATATCTTGGAAAATTAAATCAGCTTAACACTGCAGTATGTGATATTATTGCAAGCCTCACAAGTTAGCGAGAGTGTCCTCCCTCTCTAATGTCTTTTTCTTCAGTGTGATTGTTTAACAGTGGCTTCACCCGCATGAGATGCTAACCACAGACAAAGTCGATTTTATATACTGTGATTTTGAAGTCGGAGAATTTAACCACCTCCTAAAGGACTTGGGGATGGGGGCGGAATAAACTTGAAATACGTGTTTCTTAGAAGAACACTGGCCATCTGTGACTGCATTGAAGAAGAAGAATCAATTGTCACCTTTGGCTGAATGCCATTCCAAGGTGCAGCATGACGTCTAAAGCCAATGGGATTATATAATTATCTGCGGACAGCAGCGACATGACCCAGATATCAACAAGCTAAATGCCTCATTGACCTACAGAGTATAAATATATAATTTCAGGACCATGCCTGCCAACATTTGCTGTGGATTTTAAGTGCATGTAAACTTGTAAACCACAGGAGAATGTGTTACAACCCACCTTGCAAAATATAAATGATATTTAAAAAAAGCTAAGTGGTTGAAAATTAGGTATCAAATCATGTAAAAGTCATCAACATTCTCTGCCGAACACACACACACACACATATATGTTTTAGTGGGCACCAAAGCAGGAGAGAAGCTCCATTTTCACCATTTTGATAAGTTGAATGACATGGTGTACACAAACATTGAGCTGCTTTAGTAGCTGCCCTGCCCTCTCTGCAGGAGTCTGCTCTTATTGTTTATAAGTGCCATAGCTCTTCTGTGTGTTTCCGTGTGAATATTTAGTTTATTTACTTTTATTTTCTTTTTCAAAAAAGTGACTAGTGACAAATCTAGTGCCTCTGTCATAAACCTCAATACCTTTTTTTTCACTTTACATAAAATGTCAGAAAATGTTGTTCTATGCAGCAAAGAAATCAGAAAATATTCACTTTTAAGAAGCTGAAAAATCAGAAAGCTTGTTTTAATAATTGCAAAAAACACTCTGATTATCAAAATAGTTGACCATTCATTTAATAATCATTGCAGCCTGACATTCACAACATTTCCTGCCAGAGTTGGTTTATTTTGGGTTGTTTCATATGAGAGCCATCTCATTTTTGCTTGTTTTTACTGCTTAGAGATCAGGGGACACATTTGGAAACATTGACGTAGTATATCTCTGTGCAAGAGTGAAGATTCAGCAACATTCAAATCAAAAACTGATGATGGCTGTGGGGGTTGTTTCCCTCTGGCTCCAATGCTCTATAAGTCCGGAAGCAGCAGATTTAGTTTTTAGAGTTAAATGTTTTTAACCCTCTTATGACCATCAAGATAATGAGGCGTGCCTGGATTTATATTGATTTTATGGCTGTAGTATTGTGAAAAGAGTGTTTCTGTCCCTTTCTGCTCCCCTTTCCTTTTTAATTTCCTTTGAATTTCGATATCTTGCACTTATTCAACTGTTTAGAATACGGTACTGAGAAGCTGACGTCACAAACGTGAGACGCGCTTGTGAAACTTGTCTGTGATTGGACGGTCGTTCTGCTGACTTCCTGAGGGCTACCACAATGACAAGTGTATGGACGCAAAGCCCTATTTCTCTGCTTTACGGTATCCATCATCCGTCTTCTACCACTTTATCCTCCAAATTATTGGCGCGGGGTGCCGTGCCAATCTCAACTGAGATAGGGCTCAAGGCAACATCACACCCTCAACAGATCGCCAATCCAATTGAATTTTCTAGATATAACAAACGGTCTAGGAGTTACGGTAATGAGAAGTATGCATGCCAAATCCTTTTGGCGATAACAGGATGGTCACAGAAGGGTTAAATTAGCCATCAAGTATTACAGGATAGGATGAGGGTGAATGTGTGAAGTCACTTAGAACAATCTAAGGATTTGTGATTTAGGTTGGTAGTAGGTAGCAACTATCTTTAATAAGTGAGTAAAAGACAAGCAATAAGTATTTGATGGACCCGAGTGAAGCATTTAGTGACATCTGGAGTTGTAGCTGCAGATTGCATCTAAATGTCTCATCTCACACCTGCTTTGTCACGCATGTAGGAGTGTTGTATAATTGAGTTTGTGTCTCCTCCCCTCTTTCACCTACATCTGTGACCTTTGTGTCTTATGTTATTGTTCTCCTGTGTGTGACCACTGGCTCTAAATGCAGTGAGCAGCTGAGAAGCATCATGTGTGACACTTTACAGTGCATCTATTCGACCCGTGAGTTTTCTACCCTGTGAAGCCAGTGCTGTAATCAAGGGGTCCAGGCACTGTGCGGCTTAAAAAAATGTATGTTTATTTGTTGATCAGAAATGTGGTCACAATAGAATGAGACCTTATGGGTTATTGTAGATATATGGGAGCACAACAGGTGGTCTGTTTGAAAGAGGACAACACTGCTTTGTAGAGATGAAGCCCAAACAAACAATCTTCTAAAACAATTTATATTTATACTGTGAGATAATATTGATGAATATTATGTTATTTTTCTGCCAGTAGATTTTGCAGTCACACTGGCCTTTGTTAAGTGTGTAGTCTGCCTCTGGATGTGTGCAAGTCCATATCACATCAGCATATGTTCCTGCCTCAGGACAATAACTAATAAATGGTTCTTTTTTTATAAAATAAACAAGGCTGTGGACTGTTTGCTTCTAATTTGGAAAACTGAAACATCACAGGGTGATTTTTTTTCTTCTTTAAGCTTTCAACATTTTTTATCACAAGCTGTGAAAGGAGAGAAAAAAGAACTATGATATTAAACAAAATATGACAAAAGTTCATTGCCTTGATTTTTTTTTTAAAGCAAGGTGACTGTAATAAATGTGTAATTTGAGATTGTATGTAATCAATTGTAATGCATGATTTGAGCATAACTTAATTTGCTTTGCCAGTCCTGTGAGTTTGTACCAGAACACTTGGGGGAGCATGCTTGTTTTTAAAGTTCTTTTGAATTGGTCGCAAACAGCATGATGATAATATTTACTAGGAGGTAAATACTGAAACTTTTAATAATCAAATAATACCAAAGTATGCCTCTAGATTAGCATGACCAGGCTTTAAAAATAAAGTGCTTTTCCTTGGACATGTGGAGTTTAGAGAAGTCTATTTTTCAAAACAAAAATCTAAATTCTCCATCATAGACCATGTAATAGGAATTGGACATAGTTTTCCGATTCTGCCAAAGATGCCATTGTGGAAGTAAAAATATACTGCACAGCCTCAAAATAAGTCCCAAATGGAAGTCAAAAGCATTATGGGAAAAATGTGCCTATTTCTCACTTTATTTATAATATCAGTGAACTTTTGAAGAGTTACAGTAATGGTCTTAATCACTGTTTCACTATTTTCAGCTCCACTTCAAAATACTTTTTCAAAAATTTTATTTTTGTGTCCATTTAGAGGAAAATAGATGAAGTCCAGCACATGGGAGTGGAAAACGGAGTGATTGACAGCTGATATTGTCCAATTGTAGCTGGTTGCATGTGATGCCCCTGAACTTCTGGTTGCAAAACGTCAACATGGCCTCGGCCAAATCACGATTCTGAAGGCTTCAAAGGTCAGAGGAAAACAAACATGAGGATTGAAAGTGACAAACTGCTGTCCACTAAGATTAATTTATTTAATAAAACAAAATACAAATAAATAAGAGTTTTAAAAAACTAAAGTAACTTCATTGTGCTGGATTTGTCAATTTTCATTTCATAATAAAATGTAAAACTAATTTAAAGTGTTTGTTCTCTCAATTGCAGAAGAGTGTTTTTGTATCTGCGAAGAGATGAGGAATAGTTTATCGTTTAAAAATTGGTTGGTGTAACTCACTTAAATAAACAAGATATTTGTTGTCATAATGACTCTGGCCAAGATACATTCATGTAAAAATGAAACCCTGTAGACCAGTGGCTCTGTATTAGTTTTTTTTAATAAATCACATTAATGCAAAAGAGTTGTAACAACACAGGCATCTGCACATGTTTGGGAACAGAGTCTGACCTTGCAAATACCTGTGGCGAATGTGAAAAAACACTTGACTCGTTAAAACAAATCTCTTGATAGCCTTCTTTGTGAAAGTGATGACTAGTGTCTGATGAAAGATTTCCTTTGTGTTGGGATGTGATGGGCTCCTGTGAGGAAAACCTTTACCAGTAAGGAAGGAAGAACTGCATTTTTCCCTCCTTATCCTGTTTGGTTTCCCGTCACCCCTGCTGCTGTTATTATAGCATAGTTTATACTTTGTCCTCTATAAGTGTTATAGATTTTAAATCTTTTTTAAAAAAAGTTCAGGTAAGTGTCAGTGTGCATATTGAGTCTCATGAGGGGAATTACAAAAAAAGGGTGGTTATGAGTGTTTTAGTGCCTTTTCCTGACATCTATGCACACAATGTTTTGAAACATAGTACGATGTGTACATATTTTGCACTAAATTACACGCTAGCCACGTTTGTTTTAACAAGTTACCGTATATGTGATCACTTACCTTATTTCAAAGCAATTTTCACATCAATCTTGATAAAATGAAAATATTAAGAATATCCGTTTCTGTAGCTCAAACCATTTCACATTTTTCTTCTTTCCCTTTTATTTGTTGACCATCGGAAGATGACAGGAAGTGAGGGGAAGAGAGAGGCAGGGAGCAGTATAATGGTTCCAAACTGGACTCAAAAACCATAGGTCTCTAAAATATGTTTGTCTATTAAAGACGCTGCATTTATACTGTTGTAATGTACTGCAGATGACTTTAAAAAGATAAATACCAGTGTGATGTTCGGCTTAACTTTTACCGGCCTTTACCAGCCTTGTCTCTGTTTGCTCAGCGGTTTATTCACACCATCAACCATCGAGCGTTGGAGATGAGTCTGAAAGGACCTGGTCCTTATATAAAACTTAGTGCAGGTTAAATGGCCATAATGTTCATGATGAGCAGTAATATACATTTCTACAAATGGTCGCGAGTCAGCAAAATGTTTTATTTATATAGAGCAAAACAAAATTCCCCTCATTCACATCTCATGGGTTGCACTGCCCTTATTTAAGTCCCAGACTGACTTTGTCTCTATGTGGTATTTTTCTAATAAACTACATGCCCCTGACACAGTAACTGGGGAAAAAAAACAACCACCCCACACACTTGTTTATTTACTTTTCCATTAGGGAAATTTTAAAATGACAAGTCAAACAGAGCAGTGCTACATCTGTATAATGGAAAAGTGCCATATAATCTGTTGACAGGTGACAAAAAACATGACGGAACGCAGCAGAGAGGCACACACCACGATTCCAATGTGCACCAGACCTTAAGTCATACAGACATGAAATATTCTTTTGTCTGTAGAGCACTGTCTACCCCCCCACACTGTGACAAGATTGTTGAACCTCTCTTTTCTGTCTCCTGGAGTTTAAACAGGAAATGGAAATATACACATGCGGATAAAAGATGACAGCACTTCTGAGTGTTTGCCAGCTCGCAGAGTGCCACTGTGATCTGTTAGTACAGAGCTGCTGATGCTGTTTCTCCTGCTACATGTTTTTGTTTGTCTTTCTTTGCTGTGCTGTGGTTTGAGGATAAAAGAGAATGGATGCTAGAGGATAAATGATACAAGGCGGTTTTGGTGCCATCTACCTGCCAGTCCTGGGAGCTAAAATGAGACATTTCTTTATTTTTTTATTTCTCAAACTTGTTAGTCTGTCCATTTTACAGGGCTTTGAAGTGTGCTGGCACAGTGATTATGTAAAGTTAGGGCTGTCTGTGATCTCTTAATAGGCTTCTGGACAAATTTAACCCTTTGGCTTCCTGCCTGCTTGTAGTCAGGGTCAGCAGCTTCAGCTTTACACTTCTAGACTAGAGCAAAGGCTCAGAATATGTTTCTGGTGCATCTTATGACCTGTTTTCTCTCTCCCTCCCCATTTACTCCCTCTTCCTTTGAGTAAGGTGTTGCCAAGTGTGCCACTATATGTTCTCTAAGACGCATAGTAGTTTGAATTTACAATAATTGGATTAGATTGATTAAATGTATAGTACAAAGAGGAAATATCAATACACTAATATAAGCACCACCTCACATGATCTGCTTTTATAATCCTGCTTAACTAAAAACAACACAAATATTAATTAAATAAATAGCATTATATCATGTAGAAGAGGTTTCCTTTGTTTTGACTGAGTATCACACAATTGAATTGTAAACACAGAGGCACATGTGTAAAAAATATAGGTCAAATATTTGACTATCTTTTACAGTCAGTTTCCAACTTTGGGGTTTGATCTTAGAGGATCACAAGATAAATAAATAATTAAGATGGTTAAAAGAAGAAGAAGAAAGGAAAGCAATAGAAGCTCTGCTACAAAATCTAATCTAAATGAACTATTATTGACTAACTAGTATTAGTGAATTTTTGTTTTTATAAATATCTGTTTTAAGATTCTTAAATGTGAATATGTTATGGTGTCTCCCTGCTGATATGAACAGAAGATGAACAACTCTGTGGACAAAACATTTCTGGATGTTGTTCATTTTGAGGTTTATGGACTAAATTATTCATTGATTAATCAAGAAATGAATCAACAGATTAGTCACAATCCTACATGTAATGTTTTATTGCATCCCCAGTGTGCTAAATAAATGTGCTTAGTTAGTTGCTCTTATAACTGTTGGTGCTTGAGTCAGTGTTAGAAACTGTCTCATCCTGTTTTGTTTTTTTCCCTGCAGGAAAATACCTTCTGCTCCCGAACAACCCCCATCAGACACAGCCAGCATGGCAGCCGTCACCAGAGACCTCTAACCTGGTCCGCATGCACTCCCTGAATCTCGGGAAGTCGGACCCCTCTCTCACCTCCAGCCTGGTCAGTACTTCCCACTTATTGATATTCTAGAACACTACATACTGTGTTGAGATCCAATGAGGATACTCCAATGACATCATCCCTTTGTGCTCCTCCGTGTTATTCTTGTTGATCTGGTTACACTGGGTAACTGTGGACTTCAGTATGTAACCAGATTATTTGAGTGTTCAATACAACATGATAAGCAAAGTGTATTTTCTGAGAGTATATTGCTGTCACAGTTCAGTCCTGAAATGAGAATATCAGAATTCAATGGTCGGTGTAAAATAAATAAGGCACATATTGCTATAATAATATAACAATAGTCTATCCTGTAAACCAATCCCTGGATAAATCTTCCTGAAAATGGACAAAAGTGTGCTTGCCGAAGAACGGATAAAAACAGTAGTGCAGTAATAAATAGACAAACAAAAAGCAACAAAGAACTGTTCTGCTCTCCACCATGGAAAATCACACACTAGGGTGACTCAAACACTATGCAGTTAAATTGTATTATGGAAGAACAATTTTGCTCAGGTCAGTAAATTTGGTCTATCCCACTGTTGCTCCTCTGCCATTCTGATTTTTCTGAATGTAAAGATATGTCAGTAGGCACACGACACATAATTGTTGTGATGTTGCGTATCTTTATTTTTTATTCGTCTCACAACATGAGCTTCATCAGTTTGTCAAGGATAACTAAATACACACACAAAGGCCAGCACTGAAGATCAATGCGTGCCTCTTTTTAGGAAGCATGCAAATGTAATCAGCCATGGCAGAAAAAAAGAATGAAAACAGGCAAATTAAAAGGAAATATTATGAACCGTAGTTGCATTTGTAGTTTGAAGTGAATGAAGTCATGAAGACGTGACCTTCACCACGGTGTGCACTGTTCTCTCAGATGACACGGATAGAGAACCCTGGGGGTCCATCATGATCTTGTTGTCTCAGGAGTGAGATGCAATCAAAAACAGAGGCTAATCCAATGCTGTAAATCTATGAGTCATTCCCAGTGTGCGTGCGCGTGTGTTATCGGATAGACAAAAGGTTAATGCAATGAAATGCATTTGAGGCTTGTGTTTGTTTATGTGCCTGTGCTTTTAGTGTAACTGTGAGAATATTTGGCGAGCTGACATGTTCACCTTTAATGATTGGAGTGGGTCGACCCACAAAAAGGCGTTATAAACATAAACCAGAGGTATGTTTGTTTGTGACATCATGGTTAGTGGCTTGTTTACACTCCATAACATAATGCAATCACTATTGAATGTGATCCTGGCGACTGGTTTTGAGCGGTCAAAAAAATTAAATAAGTACAACACTTTGTATTTACTTAGCTTGAACCACACAATATTAATGATGTGAAAAATAGCTAGAGGCATTCCGGGTGATTTTAATCATTTCAATTTTGAATCAGTTTCAACTCAGTCCTCACACTGGGGGGCACTAGTATCCTTGTGTTTGTAAAAGCCACAAATGAATCCCTTGTAGGTTAAAGTGCCTGGCAGAGTGAATGAATGAATGATGCATGATTTCCTCTAACATAATTGTCCTTCAGTGAACAAGTAATCCAGTTAATGTTTAAATTTAACCACTTATTGACCTAAGTATGTAACATCTTTGCCATTTTTTTTAAAGATAATATGATTTACTGATACCTGTAAATACAGGTGATTACTTTGAAATATTTTCTTTGCTGGTGTCAAAGTTGGTGGGAATTAAGTATCGTGCTAGAAGAGACAGTTTCTCTTGCCACACAATTACTGTCTCTTGTACTGTCTGTACTTATACATTATCTCAAGGCTGTATACATAGTAAGGCAGAAACCTTCAATTAAATAAAACCTACCTAGAGGAATTTGAACACATCTGTTAAGATTTATAATTACAGGTAATAGAATATGTTGTGTTTGAAACAGAAGTGCTCTCTGGATTCAGTCACAAGTGGAGGACTTGCACCTCAGCCCGAGGTGAGGCTGCAAGGTCATGGAGACCCAGCAGTCTAAAACATTTTATTTTTCATCAGACTTCATTCAGTAGATGGGAACTCAGATCTATGGTTTAAATTGGGCTTGGCAGTGCACTGCTTCACATGTCCCTATGTGGCACACTGCAACTCTCCCTCTCCAAAATTAGTTTTCATGATGTTAAAAAACCTGGACAAAGTGCAGTAAGGGAGTAGCTCTTGCTAAATCTTAAAGGTCACGGAGGTGTAACAATTATCAAAGTACTCCCACCAGGCCATTAACATTTAACACCCTTTACACTGGACATATTACGAGAAAGTGCTTTGCTCTCGGTATTTTGTGATCGGAGTTAAATCAGAATGCTGCCAAACATTGTTTTGCTTTTTGCTCGACACCAAAACCAGTTTGTTTTTTTGCATGTTGAATGTGGGTGTTACTGCCAGTTATATAATTGTTTGTGCCTGAACATTGGACAACACAGATTACCACGGCAACCCCAGTCCTTCATCTTTCACTTTTCTAGTGTTTTATTTGAAGTCTTAATTTTGCAGCTCTCTGGATCTCGAGCATGAATGGTACAATCTCACTTTTGATTGGCTGATCATTTTCTTAGTAACTTACAGCTGAGCCATCCATAGGTAATTGACTGCAGCCAAATACTCAATAAATCCTGTTCTGAATGTTTCACACCTGGGTCCACCTGGTTATCATACCTGTACTATAGATGAGCAAGTTTACAGCACACACTGACATTCTCACATGACACATGAACAAGAGCAATGTGGTCACAATGTGCAGTCTGTTGCAGCGCGCACCAATATGAAAAAAATAAAAAATAAAATTGTTCTGCTGATACTTATTTCATACCAGACAGTTAAAAGAAGTATGATTTATAGAAACTAGACACAGAGAAGCTCCATCAGAAACTATCCATTTTTTCCCCATTTGTAATCACACCAGAGTTCTGGCTCTGCAGGGCTCTGAAAATGCTATTTTCTGATTAGCTGATAGGTTGCTAATTCAAGACAGCTGTATGAATGCACTACGCAGAGCATCTGCCTTTTGCATCATCGATTCATAGTTTACTAATTTATGCGCGGTAAGTTTTATCACTTCTCAGCGTGAGCATGATGTCATGTGTGACGGAAATCCGATGCAATACCACATGTGCATTTGTTGTTATTTCTATGCTTAGATGCTGCCATGGTTAGATCACAGTAGCCATGAACCTGACACGTTACAGCAAGGAAATCGACACGGTATTGATACTGACACGCAAAATTCAGGACTGTTGCGCTAAAACATTTTTTTAGCATAATGTCCTCAATTTAGCGTAAATGATGCAAATTATAGTGTAACGGCCCGCTACACTAAATTGGAATGGCCATGTGATGTAAGCTGTGGTCTACGGGACACATACACAGCAGAACAGAGCAGAAATGGTGAGATTATGAGTTCAGTCAACATAAGCTTTAGCCCTAGTAAGCTGTTAATGTACCTACCCTGAAGTAGGAGCTGAAAAGATCCTTATGATGATGTTCCCAGAATTACAACCATTCCCTATTCGTTCGTGGTGAGACAAATAAATAGGGTGTAATTTCCCAACAGGTCTATACAATTATGTAAAAGTACCTCTGGTGGATAAGCTTGTATTGTAACATCATAAAGACACAAGTTACATTTAATGGCTCAGTTTCTGAACAATATGTGCATATTACTGTAATACTTTTCACAATTTTTGAACTGATTCTTGATTTAAAGTTGCAGTGGTTCATCCGCAGTTATTGTATTATTCTGTCGTTATTGTATTATCCTGTGTTCATTAAATGGTTTAACCTTGGGCAAAGACGGAAAGAGACAAACACCTCTCTGTCTTTTCAATGGAAACTGCGGCTAATTCTTTTTACTTCATAATTGATAGTGAATTCTCAAATAAAAAAAATTGTCCCTTTTATCTCTATTCTGTGCTATGAAACAGGATTTCAACAGCCTCTTCAGTTTGCTTTGAAACAACAAAGATGCTGTTGTGATGCAGATGGAGCATTGGTACTTACGTATAGTAGTAATAATGTGAAGCAACAGTCCTTGACCTAAGTGCCCGCATTTATCAGCTCTCCATTCATTCACCGACTGGCTGCATCTTAGTTATTTTTTTTCTTGCTTGATATTCCAAAAAAAGTGAATTGCAAGAGCTGAGGGTATAAATTAACCAATTTATATCCTCAGCTCAGCCTAAGATTGTTTTAATTTGGTAATGATCAAAACCTACACCACATGATCAAAACCTACACCCCAGCCCGCCCACTTCGCTCTGCATTGGCAAACCGGCTCGCTGCCCCCTCACTGACAGGATCGCAGAGGCATTTACAGAACTCCAGACTGTTCACTGTCCTCGCTCCCAAATGGTGGAACGAGCTCCCCATCGACATCCGGACAGCGGAAAGCCTCCACATCTTCCGCCGCCGACTAAAAACACATTTCTTCCGACTCTACCTCGACTAAGACGATAACGACGACGACAAAAAAAAAAAAAAAAAAAAAAAAAAAAAAAAAAAAAAAAAAATGTATCGCACTTATGACTAGCACTTCATAGTTTGATTTACTTGAAGCTCTTACTTACTTCTAGCACTTATTTGTACCCAAATGTTTAAATGCACTTATTGTAAGTCGCTTTGGATAAAAGCGTCTGCTAAATGACATGTAATGTAATGTAATGTAATGTAATGTAATGGTAATACAACAGAATTCACTTTACATTGCTGTTTGGCTCTGGAGAGATGCTAAAACAGTCCCAGGGATTGTATAGTTTAAATTTTTGCACAGATGGTGCTGATTCTCAATGCAGATGTCAGTCAACAAGGGACATGAGCAGAATTGGCTTCCTTGACCGTGAGCGTATTTGCATGGTGACTCACTGCTGCTTTGTGTGATGATGATGATGCTCTTGTACTAACCCACTGATGTAACATTTGAAAACATGTTGGTGAAATGTTACTGAACCTTTCTGTGTTTTTATCTGTGCTAAGCGCAGTTAGGATTCAAGGTCAAAAGAATAAAAAATAAGTGAAAATAATACAGAGAGACTGAGAATAATGTAAAATACACATAATAGAAAGAAATATGAGTTTATTTTTCCCTCAGTCTCTTCACGGCAGGTTTAAGACCCCTCTGGCTCTGTCCGCCACCCCTGTTATTGCTTTCTGCCTTTTTTTCCTCTCCTTTCTGCTCCGTTATCATGCCCCTGGGTGTTGCATGGCTCTTTGACTACAGTGTGGCACATCTCTCTTGACTGTGATGCTCTTTGGCAGAAAATCAATACTTCACCTCTGGTGTGATATGGAGATAAGACTGTCATAATCCTGATGTTGTGCCTTTGTTGGACTCTCATTCTCCCTCATAATTGAAGTCAGCGATGTCCTTTACTGATAACATTGTTGTTGGAGTTTCTTCTTGCAAAGAAAGGAGCTGGAGTTTATGTGAACAGACATAAAGTGTATTTATGTTTTGTTTTTTTAAGATTAGCCTACCTAAATACTAAATTATGTAGCTGAGTAACATACTGCTTTGAAAAATAAGTTGGTCCACTTACCTTCTACCTAACGAGTGTATGAGTATCTCTGTGTGGGTTATAATTGTTTACCAAAACACAAAAAAAAGAGCAGAGTTGGACCTCAAAATCCATTAAACTTATTTACCTTGACAGTTACCCTACAGGGAGTATAACTGTAATTGTGTGTTGGTATTTCGGCAGTATTGAGTTATATTTGTGACAACACTGCCTACTGTGTAAAATGATTGACATCTAATGCTATGTCCACAACAGACTGTTATTTTTGACGGCATAGCTGTGGCGGTTTATCACTTTTTCAGATCCCCCAAATCACAAGACCATACTGTAAACATCTGGGTGTCGCATAAATGGAACTGTCACTCTTGATTCAGTCATGCGGGCGACGTGCTTTTTAATTTACATCCTGTCACATCTGAATCTCGGGACCAAGATGATTTTGTTAGGCACAAAATAACTTTGTTCTCCTTTTTGAAAGTGAGGGGAAAAAAGCGTATGAGATTTTATAAGTGGACTCCAGCTGATATGTGAATGTATGCTTTTCAAAGTTTAAAAAAACCCAGAGTGATGCATCTCAGACATTGGTTCTTCCTGGTTACTGTTTCTTCATTCACTGTCAAGGTTAAAAACTTGCCTCATCCATTGGGTGGTTGGCTGTACAGAGTTTTTATCATGCTTGGATATTCTCAGGCCTTTGGCTTTGGACAGATGGATTCTTTGCTCTGCTTTGTGTGGAGGGAATTGACTCATTCTCTCCTCTCCTCATAGACCATGTCCCTCCTCTGCCTGCCTCACACCTGCAGGTTGCATCTTGGTCTGATAAGCTCAGAGGCTGTGGGTCACTCAATCAGCTCTCTCCACATGCTCCGAGTCAGATCTCACTTTTTTCTCCAAAGGCAGTGGAAAAAAACCATAGCTGCTTACCTGCTAGGAGGAAATGAGTCACAGACGACCCCTGGACTTTTTCCAAAGGCTATTCTATGGCTCTGCCGGCACAAAGTGTCTGCATGCTTTTATGGCTGCCCCTAAAACCCACCTCAAAGCAGCTTTACTTTGTGAGATGCTTTTTTCTTCCAAACACTATCGTCTTTTTATTCCTCTATTCACACTTTACATTTAAACTGAATTTAAAGATAAAGTTTAGATTTTAATTGTTATTTGAGTATCAAGACTTCATGTATATTTTGGTCCTCGGCATACCAGAAAACACATGCAAATATCATTATCAAATCTTTTTATTTTCGATCAACTGTACAAAACTTACACATTCAGTTTACAATCACTAGGTTTTCATTAAAATGCACTGCAAAAACTGTTTTTCCATCCACTGCTGTTGAGCAAATATAGGAAGAGGCACCAGTGGTGCGTTTCATTGTCACTTCCTACAACTGTGCAGTATACCAGGTTTTTAAATTATACTGATACACGATACACTGAACATGGTGTAGAATTACACAATATATATATATCTCACAAAGCAAAAATATACCAGTATGGGATTTTCTTTGTCCATATTGCTCAGCCCTACTGCTTCCCCATATATTACTGCACTAATATTTACTTCTTGCAATAAGTTGATAAATGTTGTGGTTTCCTCATCTGCCCATATGTACTAAATCTTCATCTGCCTTTTCTGCAGTTTCTACTATTTTTATTCCACTACAGCAAAATGTGGAAGCTGGAGCAACAGTTCAGTCATTTATTCCCTAAATCCGTTTCCATTGTACACATTCGCATTTACATTATATCGATTAGCCAACATTTTCACCTCCAAAATGTGATATTTCAAGACGTTTTTTGTATGCACCAGTCAAAAGTGCACAGAGGAAAAGCAGAGAAAACTTAAAGTTGAATAAAAGATTGAATAATATGATTTCAGTTCAGTAAGCTGTAGTGCTTGTTACTATAGAGACTCTCTATTGAATGAGACAAATGACCCCTCCCTTGTGTTCCTGTAGCTTCTCATCTTCATTATTAGTCCAATGTAGAATTTTCCCTAATTGTTCCTTTGAGCTGAAACAGCCTGAGCACTGACTTGAGACTTGTCAGTTGAATATAACAGGGTTCTTTAATTCCCTCAGGTAATCCGGACGACATTGTTCAAGCTGAAAAAAAGTTAATGACTGGAATTCTTGTCCTGAGTTTTTAAGGAGGTTTGTTCAGAAACGGACTGATTAGCTCCTCTCTGCTGGCTTATCACCACCACAGCAGCAGCACAAATGACAGTGGCCACTGCCACACAAGAGCTTTCCATTGCGCAGGTTGATGTGGCGGTCACCTGTCTGACAAACCCAAACACCTCCACCATCAGCCGTAGTCATGGACATCCAAGGCTGGGCTCTCTAAGAGAAATCATTTGAGCTTGGCTGGAGATGAGGAGAATGGAAGGGCCCTACTTAATATTCACAGGGCAGAACCACAGTGAAAGCAAATGAGTGAGAGAGGTTGGGAAAAAAGAGAAGGGGGGGGGGGGTCAAAGAAAAACACAGACTGAGACAGAATACAGAATTACCAGTTAGAAAATGGCAGCCAGGAATTGGAACCAACTTATTTTCAAAAATGCTAATAATTCAGCAGGGTGTGGGGACATTGAATTAGAGAGCGTGGAAATCTGGTGGTCACCGAGGAGCTGTCAGAGACTCAAGCAACGTATGAAATTGTAAAAAATTGACACAGGATGCATAATGGTTTATGCAGCGACATGTTGATATCAGCATAATAACGAGTACCTGGTTTGTTTGCCATGGAGGAAGAGTTTGCAACAGTTTGTGTGACATTCTCACTGATCTACTTGGCCATTATTTTCTTCCTCTGCCTCACGATGCAATGCATCTTCCCTTCTCTTCTTCTGTGAGTGTGAGATGTAGTCTCTGCCGTCATGTTTCTGTCACCAGCCTTACCTCCAGGTGTGTGTTTTGCAGTCTCCATATAACTCATCGACTGGAATGAGAGCAGCAGGGCTGTTCGGCTGCGTGCAGCAGACAGGATGCCAGGCTTATTGTTGGGGTTGAGGCAGAACAATACTGGGAAGGATATCCTCATTTTCATGGTCACCTATGGTGCCCAAAATGCGTGGCTGCACAGAGAAATGAGTCTTGGGGCTCCCCCTTGTCCCCGGTGTCCCCCCCTCCCCATTGCTACACTAAATTAAAATTGCCCATCCTTCTCTGCCTGATTCTCTCGCTGCCTTTCCTCTCTCTCTTGCTCCATCTCTCCCTCACTCCTGAAGTTACAGAGGAGAGGAACAAGAGGAGGTGTCACCTGACTGCCCCCCTCCAATCAGATAAGTTTCTGATGGAAGTGTTTAGCAGCTGCTTAGATCAGATTTAGCCTGAGGGAGGGAGGAAGGGAGGGTGGGAGGGATGGAGAGAGGGAGGGAGGGATGGAGCAGGCGGCTGGAGCGAGGCAGTGCAGCATGGCTCTGCACCGGTAGAGAGGCATGATCAGTCGGCGCTCTGTACCATGGACGAGTCCAGCATTCTGAGGAGACGAGGGCTACAGGTAGGCAAGCAAATGAGCTTGTGCATGGAGCTGTGTGTGCAGGACATATTTGTGCTTTCCGAGGCTGCAGTAACGTTTCCTCTTTAACAGAACACAGTTGGGACTTTTTGTGTTTAATACAGAGTGAGCATTGATATGCTTGTGTCCGACATGTGAGGAATCTCCTGGCAGAACTGTATGCAGACAGTTTTCAGTGCATGCAACTCACTAACAGTTGACTTTTATTAAGATGCTGATATTTCTGTCTCCACTTAGTTTCTCTGCACACATGTGGAGAAAATAGTCGACGTGTTACTTTTTTAAAAACAACCTTGAATCATTTGTCAGATTTTATTTGTCTTGGCTGCACAGAGGGAATAAGAGCTGTGCGTCCGTAGAGCAAGATTGATTACTGTATGTTGTGTCAAGGGCTTTCTGGAGCTTTATTGACTTTTTTATAATGGGATGCAAGTTGAGGCTTTTGCCTCTCTGTCAGAAATCTTGACAGAACTCTGAGCTTGGATCAGGACAACAGTCTTAATCAGATTATTCCTGCCATCTCTCTGCCATTACATGAGATTTAAATAGAAGTGGAAAGGGAGGACAGTGTGTTCTGAAATATGAAATTACTTGTATTTCTCTCAACGCATGATCTTTAATCCAAGATCTCTCAGACGTTAATGATTTCCTCCGGCTGAGCCGACAAAGCCTGCAGTAGGTGTTACAGTCGAGCATAAATTGGACATGATTTATTATTTTGCTTACTCTTGACTTTCACCGCCTACCGAGTAAATGATAAGGAAGTCTCTTTTTATATTCAGCTCAAATGACTGCATGTGTTTTTAATCACAAACACCCTGTGGTCCATTTAATCAGGCTGAGTGATGCCTTTGATTCATCATTTATTTCACAATAAACAACAGTAACTTCTGAATATTTGATAACTCATTTTCCCTCATTAATGTTTTAATTAGCTGTTAAAATTTGACTTTTATGTTCATTGAATTTATCATTGAATTTATGCTCTTTGAAAATTTTATGGGCTTTCTTTTCAAGAAAACCAGTAATATTTCTAATATTGGTTGTATGTTGTGTTTATCAAAGGCTTCCCAACAGTAATTTTGTGCACAGTTGCCTTAATCTCTTTATTCCTTTGTTGAACCGGACACCACCATCCACCATCTCCCCCTCTTACACGCTTTCTTCTTCTTCACAAGACTCCTTTATGCAGCAGAACTGAACACAGTGTGGAGGCTCCTGTGGTTTCAGGCTGCTCAAACGTAACGTTCGCATTCAATAGAAAACACGGAAGTTGGTTTGTCTAGCAAATGAGTTTAACTGGTCCAGCTGCACAACTTCCCATTCATTCTCAGCAGACCAGGAAGACATGACATCATTGGAGTTTGGACCTTGTTGATGTTAGTGGAGAGTAAGAACTAGACTCTCTTTACAGTTAAGAATGAGCCTGTCTGTTCCTCTCTGGTCAAACTAGATGGTTGAGAATGTAGTGCTGTTTCTCCCCGTTATTTATATTTCAAGACCTTGGTATGTATTCATTTATCTATTGAACCAATAGTTTAACATTTCAGAAAATCTCCTCATTTGCTTTCTTGGCGAGTGTGAGATGATAAATAACACTTGTGTTGTCTGAATGATAAATGTGAAGCTACAGCTTAGTTAAGTACAAAGATTGGAAATGGCCTGGCTCTGTGCAAAGATTACAAAACCTACCCACAGCACTAAACCTTACAAATCAATGTTTTATCTATTTTTTTTTACCCGTTTTAAAAAAGCAGCGGTTTAAAATGATAAACTGTCAGTGTGTCCTGGCCAGTAACGGTACTTCTAGCCTGTGTTCTAAGCTAAACTAATTAGCTGCTGGCTGTTATTTAATACACAGAAATTAGGGCGGTATCGATTTTTCACGTCAAATTCAAACTAAAAACAAACAAACTTGTATTTACCAAAATGTCAAACCTTTCCTTTTAGCGACAATATATTTATCATCTTGTTGTCTCTGGTATACGTAAGAAAAGAAATGTTGACTGAACATCTAAAAGACAATAAATGATACAGATGTAATGTTTGCACATCTGTGCTACCATGGTGTTCGCCCTTGTGGAATTTGGGTAAATTGGAACTTAAGAATGCCATGGGTTTTTTTGTCTTTTTTTACTCGATCAGTCATGAAGAACGAGAAGAGAAAGCTTTAGTGTGCTTGTTGATGTCTAATGAACGTGACGGGGTACTGTATTTATTTTTAGATGTGTTGAAATCAACCAGACTGACTAACAATACACAAGAGTATTATTGTTTCCAACCACCAGACCCATTAATGAGTTCTCTAAATAAATTGCCAGCGAAAGTGTGTTTGAATGTCTATTGTCGGTGTGTTGTCTGGAGGAAGTTAGGTCAAGTTAGACGGAATGGTTTAAAACAAGGTGACTATTATAATAATATAATTAAAGAAAATGTTGATTTTATTTTTATTTTTTTCAAACCTGGAAATGATGACAATGTTCTTGAATGTCTTGTTTGTCCACAAACCAAGAGGCTGAGGTTTTTAATGATCCAGAAACCAGTAAATATTCAAATTTAAGAAGATGAAAAACACAAAATAGTTGACAATTAGTAATTGATTAATAATCAATTCGAGTAATTGTTTCAGCCCTACAGCAATAACTTTTAATATAATAAACTATTCATAGTTTACAAAGAAAGAAAGCCAAACGACAGAATCTGCACTTTGTCACTTGCTGTTGCTGTTATTCTTCAAATCTTGGTATTGTCAGTGCATCTATAACAAGGCATCAGTTGCCATCCTGCCATGTCTGAAGCTGTTTCACTTTCATAAATAACAAGCAGCTCTTCTCTTCAATGCTGTGTCTCTTTATAAGGTGATAACCTCTGGTTTCTGTTTGTGTCTGTTGTCTCACTTAGTTTGTAGTAGGGTTTTGTCCCTGCATCGCTGCCATGTTCCCTCATTATATAAAATTTGTGATATGTACATAGGTTTAATGATGCCTATGGTAGACATGTCCTCTATCTTAATTAAGAGCAGCCTGGCAGAAGCTACCTCATCACATTGTGAGCTTTACTGTGCTTCTGACGTCCATCTGACACTGCTTCATAATAAAATGTAGTTAAGCAGACAAGCGCAGTGACATTGTGTGTCTCTAAAGAGCTGTTTGTGTGAAGTGGTGTGAGCCAGCTGGTGGGAGAAACAGCCTGGCCCACGATCCACAGTTCTGCAGCACCAAAAAAAAAAAAAAAGGACATCAACTTGCACAATTTTGATTGCACTTTTATGGCTCGCCCATAAACCATGTTCGTTTTAACGTAACTGTATTTTAATGAATGTGCACTCAGTTCAAGCATCAAAGAAAATGCCGTCATCAGGGAGGGACAAGTAAACAAGATGATCTCTCTGTAGTTGGAGGAGGTGAGCGGCCTCTGAGTGTCCTTGTGCGAGATGGAGTTTCTTTGAGCTACAGCACCACATCAGTGATGCTGTGGAAAGGGTCAGACTCATAGATTAAGTTCTCTTTGACTAAGAATGATCATAAAATGAAATGTTCTTCATCTCTTTCAAATCAGACTGAATAGATTATAATGCCAGGTCGACTTAAATGCAGTAGGTAAGTTATATTAAAGAAAATGTTTGCACAACTTGAAAGTTCAAACACGTCTGTATAAGATTATACATTATAAACATCTCTGCTTATTTTGCTTTTGATATTTTTAAGTAATTAAAATATATATAAGCTACAGAGGAGATCTCAGAAGTCACGACTCAAATTTTAGAGGGGACCATAAAGTGTAGAATTGTGTGCAATAGCAGCCTCTAGTGTGGGTCCAAGGAGCTACTCTAAATGCTCCAGCAGACTGCTATTACTGCCATAAACACTTATTAAATAATATATTATGCGATTTATTTAAAAAAGAGAATTAAAAGATCAATACTTTGTTGTCTATGAAGATAACTTGTTTTGTCCTCTAAATTAAGTTTATTCTCTTGCTGATGTTTAATGTTGGCTCTTCTCAGAATACATGTGAGGAAAAATGTAATGTGATTTCCTGGGGAGAACATTCTCTCTGGTATATTATTTTTCTGGATCAATAGCAATCTCATAAACATTGTTGTGTTTTTTGTTTTTTTTCTCCCAAATTTGTCAAACAAATACAAAGGTGCACTAACAGAGAAATAAATTTACCAGTATTGTTACTTGCTTTTGTTGTTTTGTTACCCTTTATACCATTGCTGCCACATGGTTATTAACGTACATGGAATTCACTTTGTTATTTGAAGTCTAAACGGTAAAAAAATAATAATTAAGAGACTCAGGTACAATGAACTGTACTGACATGATTAGTTCAATGAATTAGTGAATCCTCCGTCTTAGTTTGCACATCACTGTCATTTGCAATTGCTTCTGTCAAACATGTTCACGGCATGTAATAGTGACAGTTTAGTGCAGTTACAGGCTAAATTAAGTCACTAACCAATCGTATACAGAGTGCAACAGCAGTGAAATGTGCACTGTAAACACACAGGAACAGTAACATCATTTTGGCAGAAGAGCATGTGGTACTTCATTTTCTTGTGGTATTTACAAGTATTTTAACACCCTCCACTGTTATTACCACCAGCATATTTGTTATTCACAACCTGTTGTTGGAGCCTGAATGTGAAATGAGGTATAGTTTTAAGAGTGGCCAAAAATCACTCTTGCTTCTACAGTGGTGTTGCAGAGTAATGTGTTTCTCACTCACAAATGATCTTTGGCTGAGTACAAACACCGGGCCTGCAGAGAGCACATTAAGCAAAACACAGGCAGAAGTTTAATGTTAGTGGTCGTGAAATTAACGATAATTAGCTGCAGCTGATAGAATCTACTGCCAGTGACGTTTGTCATTTAGTCGGCGGTGGAAAGGGCGCCGTCGGTGCTGGTTTAAAATTAGAAAGCTGCTCCTGTTTGCCTCGACGTGCCCTACGTGTAAAAAGCCTGCGGTCAGTCTAGTTGTTGATGTGGTGGTGGTGGAGAATGTGGAGAAGGCTGTAGTTTGGCCCAGGGGGATTTCTCTGAATATGACCATCGGAGAGTTAGGATCAGTAACCTTGCCACATGGATGTGAAAGTGTTTCAAGAATCCCTTTTATAAAAACAACTGCTCAGGTTAACCGAAATAAAATTACCTGTGACTAAAGGTTAGATGCTGTTATTTGAAGGTATGGATATGTATGTAATGATTGGCTTTAGGGTTTGCTTAAAGGAGATCATCATTAGAAGAGAGGGATCATCAAATTAAACAATCATCATGCTCAGAGCCAGGCTTAAAATGAATGGTTTCCCTTGTGCAACATTGGACGAGGCAGTGGATTAAGAATTTGTGACACCTAATATCCTGCTTTTGAGTGAGAACGTGTCCGTGCTTGGCTCTGGAATCTTTCCCTGCTGGTGTAGATAGTCAACCTGTTAGACTGGGCTGGGCATAATGGTGGAAAATATCACTTTAGACAGTAGGTCTGGGGTTTACCAGGTTAACACAAGACTAGTGTTTATGCATGTAGCTTCTGTGTGATCAAAATTCAACCCATTGGTGGTTTATAAGTGGTCCAGTGTTTTATTGATCAGTTTAACCTCTACTAATCTCCAGATGAACTTGAGGCCTCTGACTTTGAAGCAGCATTTAGATTAGATTGGAAAAAAAGAAGATGAAACCAATTAATCGAGATACCTTTGTTGCCCCTACAATTGTTATGCAGAACTAGGGACTTGAGTATTGATGGAAAAAAAAGATTGTGCTTAAAATGTATATATGATTAGTTATACTATGTTGTAATGACAAGAGGTATTTATTGGGGTAGCACTTATCCACATTTTGGCAGAAGTAATGGCTGTAAAAACGTCATTAATTACTTAGTTGCATTTCTATGAGTGCTCCAAAAACCTGGTTGAGAAAACATATATGCTGCTTGTGTTATATAAGGGACATAAATCATAAAGTGTACACAAGGTAAACTGCTTGTTTTATACTTTTACATGCTGCTCAGTGCGGGAATTGGATTTATTATTCACACTACAGCTTTTTAGCTTCCTGCCATTTATGATTCATGTTTATCGAGTGGTGGAAGGTATAAGACCAAATTGTAAGATGTAACTTCTGCCCAAGTTATTTAACATGCAATCAAGAAGGGAATGAAGCCTAATGAAAACACATGCCTTTTTGATTGTTCTTTTGGCATAGTTTACGCAACATAATATTTGAATTACAAAATGCAAAATTCTGCTTTTTGTGAGCAGTTATTAGTAGTTTAGTTTCCTTTGTTTTTAGATGTACTGTCAGTGTCTCACAGTTAAAATTACATGTAGCCCAAAGGCAAACCCAGATTGAATCAGAAAGATTTGGAAATATACACTTTATTCCTTTAGTATTTGAACATATTTTTTGTTCTTCAGGCAAAATCTCCCACAGAGTTGTTTAAATATTGATGTAAATCTACTCATGTTAAACCTCAAGTCTCTGCACTTGAAGAGACCGTCTTTTATTTTAATTTTAAAGCAACTGTGCTAAAGCTCACAGCCATAACTGTCCGCTGTAACTGTACAAATACTTACTCTGATTTAACTCCAGGTGTTGACTTGACAACTTCATGACTTGTGAACAGGGATTTTACCACCAGTCAGCAGCAAACCACGTTAAAACCAAGTACACCTTTGATCTTGAGATGTGGGAAAATCCTCACTACATGAAGGAGAATTATTGATGAAGCATTACACAAAGACCTTTTTACAAGAGCAGTGCCACAGCTTTGATGTGGCGTCTTGGAGATGATGTTTTGTTGCTCGAAGTCATCTTTTGACATTTACCCTGGGGAACAATTCCGGCTTCATCATGTCAGATTTGTTATTTCTTAAGCAGTGAAAACTTAATTGGACAAACAAATGATTAGAATACAACATTTACTTTCATCGCCAGTTTGTCTTCCAGACTGACATTTTGAAAGATGAAAGGATTTCATGCTGTTACACTCCAGTTTGCATTGCCCACTTGACAGCTCTGTGATCTACAGTGTCTGAGATAATCAAATGTAATGGAAATTTGAGCATTTGGAAAACTCCTCATGTCAGAAGTTTTGCTTCAGTAAATTCAATCTTGAATCATTTGTTTATAAAGATGCATGTCTTGAAATTTACTAGATATCATCTGCAATCAATAACCCTTAAACTACGGATTTAATAAAAAAAAAGATCGATGCAAAGTTTTTTTTGTTTAAATTGTTATTGAGTAGTCGAGTAAAGATTCTGTGAGATGCTGAACAAATCTCAATAAGAACAAAATGCTGTAAATAAGCGAATAAATAAATACTGCACCAGTGAATGCAACCCTTTGTAAGCCATGTTTCTTTAAACAACTAGGAGTGTCAAACACATTTTAGTTCAGGGGCCCACATACAACGCAATTTAATCTCAAGTGGGTCGGACCAGTAAAATAATAGCATAATAACCTATATATGTAAAACCCCTTTGTTTTACATTTAATAACACATCTTTTTCTAAAACATGTTATGAACAACCTGAAATTTCTTAAGAAAAATAAGTGTAATTTCAACAATATTATGCCTAAATTTACCATTTACACATGCATTACAACTTACAGATCACAGTGGATTTGCAAAGGCACAACACATTTAGTCACAGGAGATTCACATTATGATTAGATTCTTATCATACTGTGAAATTTTAACAAATTCATCCTGGCCGTATGTATGACACCCCCTACATTCTGAAACAATGAATGAATGAATGAAAAATTGTGAAGGGGTTTATTTGACAACAGTGACTGCCTCACCGTTATCCTTCTTGTTAAATGGCTACTTAATCAGAAAACAATTTGGGAACAAGTATTGATTTAAATCATGAAAACGTCATATTGCTTTCTCGTCGTAAAATGTGGTGTTTGAACTGTGCACGTGCACAGCCTCTACAGGCACACCGTGTGTCCTCAAAGTAAAATGCTTTTTATGTATTTATACTGGAGGCTCGACCTCCATTTTGACCCTGGTGTGTTCCATGTCTCCTCTGTGCACCTCGACTATGGAGCTAAAAGCATAAAAGTTTATATTGTCATCTTCTCTGCACATACATATAAGTTAATGTTAAAATATATGACACGTCACACAGTGGCAAAATGACTGGACTTGTGTGCATTGATGCAGGCTCTCTGTGCGATTACTCCTGAGCAGCAGTCCATTACACTTAACAATGGTGTGTATGTAACAGGCCGCTAAATGTTGCTATTGTCCAATCAGAATCGAGGATTCAACCAAGCTGAATAGTAAGTCATGGTATAGCCAACTTATAAAGTGCAGTGAATTATAGGAGTAGCTGTCTTCCCTATTTTTTGTTAGTATTAATATTGTGTGTGTAAGTGTTTATTCTTAACAAAAATAATCATTGTCTAATAAAAAAAAACCTACCAAAAAAAACTATAAAATACCTAAACTACTATATAAACAACATTGAAGTTACCAAATTGTAAGTAGATATCACAGAACAGGAACCTATCTGAAAAGTTAACACGACGGGTCAAATTGTAAAATTGTAAGTGAAAGTATCTTTGTAGTTTTATAAGAAACATGTGGACCATGTATTACATGAATCTATTTATTCTCTTTGAATCTTTTGCTGCTGTATGGTCTGACTGCTGTTGATATTGAGCTTGTTGGAAACACAGTTTGATATTGATGCACTGCTCAGAATTGAATACATGAAGAGAATTTCTTTCTGTAAGGAATCATTAACTTGGAGCTCCACTCCGTTGCTGATAAAGTGAGAGAAGAAACATGTTTGAAAGGCTGTCGATGAACATTATGATTCTTATGATTTCAGTCCTGGCTGTAACGGCAAGTGCTGGTAAATACTATGAGCTATTGGTTGAGTAGCTGGTTTGTGAACACATACAGTTTAAATCCAAGCCGTATGTTTTTAAGTAGCAAGGTGATAATTCACCATTTTCCGTCATGCACTGAGAAGCTACCACCTGTTTTTACGAGTTTCCTCACACAGTAATATAAGTTAATTTGGTGTTGGCGATGTGAAACATGCATTACTTTAAACTGCTCAATTTTCCAAAATTCATATATAATCAATATATTATCTAAGATCAACCCATCAGTTTTAACGTTGGACAAAACATTTCAAATTAAGTTGCAGTTGCTGAAAAGGGCATTAATATAAAGAAGAGAATGTCATGAAAACCTTGGGTTTATACAGAGTTGTCAGGGATGTTCAGTTGGAAATGAGAAGCTTGGTTCAGTTCACATTGTGATTTATAAGGATTATGAAACGCAAAGAAAATAAAATTGCAATTTGTTCTGGGAAAAGTTCATGTTAGGTTCACAGAGCAAATGGGAAAACTAATGTACAAAGTGGAACAGCACAAATAACACATACAATTATCAAATTTCTTCATTACTTATGAAGAAATTTAGTTTGGTATGATGCTGTGTGCAGTGTTGTAATGTTATGCCATTGTTATGGACAATTGTTTGTAATTTGTACTGCATATGGGATGTTTCCTGATTTTGAGGGAAAGACGGGGGCAAAAGATTAGTGAAAGGATTTAGTTTGGACGTGTCTCCGTGCTTTGATTCATAAAACATAGAACACAGTGCACTCCTAATCAAGATGTTTATATACTGTGTTTTTCATGAAATTTTCATACAGTTTTCATACAGTTCTTCACTGCATCACACTGTGATTTGGTGTGCTGTGACTTGTGGATATCCCATCTGTGTAAGTCATTCCCTGCTGGTAATTAGTGTTGTGTTAGCTGCGGTCATGTCTCCCAAAGAAGCTCTCTGTCCTTGGTCTTCTGAAGGCAGCAGGGAAAGCCAGACATTAAGCCTTAATTGATAGCAAAGGGAGAGTGGGAGCTTAGCACTTTTTCTGCTGACTGGAGCAGCCAATTCACATCAACTCACTGTCCTACACCATCTCACACAAAGGACCTTACCCCTTATCGGGTTATTATTAGACAATAAAACATCTACTGATCAAATCAGTGGGATTTGTGGTCCCAAAGCAAAACAGATCCAAAGTCTGGTGATTTATTAGTCTTCCTTTCCAGCAAAAGGACAGATCAACAGGGAGGGATTTGAAATAATCACAGTTGGAGGGTTTTATGTTTGTCTCACAGAAATGGTATGATAGAACACAGAGAAATGTGAGGGTGATAAACAACCTCCTTCCTGAAAGAGCTACTGTTATTAAACAAACAATCTGAGGAGATAGTGATCTGTACACAGTGTACTTGCTTGTCACAGTGGCACTGGCACATCAGCAGAAGCTGCCTCAGCATCATTTGTTGTTTGATGTATTGCACATTTTAATTCATGGCAGCTGTCAAATAAGTATGTACCAAGGAAATTTTCATTGAGGTGTCACTAAAGGTATATTTGAGGGAAACAAATACATACTTATCAGGTTCTCTATTGATTTATAGATATTTGTTTTATGCAGTAAATACAAAATAAAAAATACAAGTCAACAAGAAAACTTGTTAAACAGGAGGCAAAACTATAAAAAGAGAGATTGAATATATTACAAGTAAGTCATATTTGACAGTTCAAAAAAAAACATTTATTTCACCATGCATACACTCAGTTATGGTATGTTTATTGGTCTAAATAACCTCAAACAGATGATCTGATATTCAAGTTTTACATAAAACCTGCTTTTTTATTTTATTTTATGATAACTACCAAGGTATTCTGAAATTAGACTTATTCTCTATTCAGTTTACTTTAGGTAGGTTTTTCTTCAAATTAGCTGATTGTATTGCATTCAGAAAAGTGTTTAAACACTTTATTTAGAGGTCAAGTGTGTAAGAATTAGTTAAAATCTTACGGTGATACTTCAGACTGTAACAAACGGAGGACTCGGCTGACTACTCTCCTTTTCCAAGCAAATTAGGGAACTACAGTGGCCTTAGCGTTTCAGAGAGGATGTCGGCCTTTTTTGATGCCATCATAAGTGTTCTCTTTATAACACAAAATGGACGCACACAAACAAGAAAAAAACTAAAAAATAAATAAATTACAAAACGTACGGAAGCCTGCTCTGGTCGCAGTCAGACCGTGATGCCAATTTTCCCTCTCGTCCTGCATTGCACTTGATGTGTGGGAGGGTGCATTATAATTTGCACCCAAGTTATTTGCAATTTCATCCTGCCCGGTGTGCAAAGACCTTTATAACTACATGTGCTTTCACATTAAAGTCTCCAAAAGTCTCTAATAACATCAGAAAACTTCACCGGATTTGATATTAGTCGCTTTTTTAAAAGACTCGCTAGAGGGGTCTGAAAAGTTGGGAACACTGTTTGCCGGATGACAAGCCAAGAAGGAAGTCAGACACCATTACACCATTAAAAGCATTATTTTCAGAATAAAAGCCCCCGTTTTGTAATAATTGGTTTGCTTCGATTATTTTGTTTTTGTAAAAGTTTGGAGCCGGAAACGAAATCAAAATTCGATATATTGCACAGCCCTACTCGATAATGCAAGTCCCTTGCCTTAAGTGCGTATAATACACATATTCTAAGGCTGTGGAAACCAAATGATTTTTATTTTAAATACTCTTATACTCTTATCTGCCAATAAACCCTCTTAAATGTTCCACACTGGTCCCCTTAATGTATATTATATTACTGTCTTAAGTGACCATATTTCAGCAGCACCTATAAAGTCTTGACTTTGATAACAAATGTGGAAAAAGGACAAAAACGCCTATCTATCTTTTTTTGTTATCTTCGTAGTTGCCAATATTGATCATTTACATACTGATTGTTATCCTTTTACACATTATGTTAGCATACTGAGTCAAATATGGTAAATGAATGCAGCACTGCAGATCTCTGCCAGCAGTATTATTCTTTAAGTAGTCGGCCTGGGAGAATGCAGAAAAATCAATGAGGGCATTGTTGGTGCTTTTGCTGGGCTGTTTGAGTACGTAGTAAACCTTGACCCATTTGTAATGCTGCTTCCTACAGTGAGTGGGCTTCAGGTGCATATACACAGCGCTGTCTTTGAAGAAAGATTGTGTCATTCACAGAAAATCAGCAGAACACAGGTTTTTGGTTTGAGATGAAGTGAACTTGACAGTTTTTATTACAGATGTGAGATCCCAAATCATTTAAGAGATTCAAACTTGTTTTTTCGTTTTTTTTTTTTATTTAACTTTATACCTTTTTAATTGAAAAGTCTAATTTAAGAGGTAAATTGGTTTGGGAGAGTGGCATCCTTCCATGGTCATTTATGTTGTTGGCTCAGTGAAGTGATTGAAGTGAACAGTTTAAAAATCCAGATGCAGTCTCTGAAGTTCTTGCCCAGTTGTCTGTGATGGGACATAACTGTTTCCCACCTGCTCCTTGCTCGTCCTCCATATGGCCGGCTGTTTGTTAGACTCTAAATCTGCAGCAGCAGCATAGTGGACCATTTCTTTAAGAGAAAAAAAATAACCCTCAGCATTGTCCTTAGTTTTCACTTTCTTTAGTTAGGTCATTAAATTTTGATGTGGTTTTGATGACCTTCATTGACTTAAGAGCGTAGATTGCTGTGGCAGAAAAAACCCCATTGTGTGAAAAACTAAATATCCCTTTTAGTGTATGTGTGTTTATTTATTTATTTATTTATTTATTTAATTATGTTAATATAATTTTACAAAGGGTGACTTCTGTTAATGACACTGGAGGCTATATTGCAGTTATTTTAAATCCAATGTTCTCACAATTGTATTATTTATGTAATTTAAAAAAAGAAAGTATTTCTGTACTCAGTGTTTGTTTTTTTCTTTTACAGAAAGAGCTGAGTCTTCCAAGAAGAGGCAGCTTGTAAGTACCTGAAAATGTGTTGCATTTCACCATCTGCTTTTCCTGCTTTACATGTTGGTGAACATGGTTATTGTACAATAAACCTTCACCTTTAGATGTCAGCACTACAGTATTGTAACAAAGTTTAGATATGCAAATTAAATGATGCACTTAACTTCGTAGTAACTTAATTTGGCTTCCTAAATACAATATTGTATAAATTAACATCAAAATCCCATACAATACTGTAGATACAATACTGTGGTTTGATGGTTTTTATGGTGCAGTGTGTTTGCTGAAGCAAACTGTGGTTTTTAAATGTCATATAAACTAATAGACTTACAAACTTATAATTCATTTTCAGTGCGTGACCAGACTTTTGAGTTAAAAGGTGTCAATCTGATTCACCCATGTTAATGTCTTGAGCTTAAATAAGCCACCAAAAGTGTGACATATTATACATTAATTATATTTAATCTACTCAGTCGAAACCAGTGTCATACACACATTAAAGGGTAATTCCTAAAGATAATAACATAAATGCACTCATGTGACTATGTGTTTCATTTGTTGTGTAGTTGCCCTGTCACATTTTATTAATTACTGTACTCTGTGTTCAGTTGTCGACA
Source organism: Solea solea (assembly GCF_958295425.1). NCBI lineage: Eukaryota > Metazoa > Chordata > Actinopteri > Pleuronectiformes > Soleidae > Solea > Solea solea. The sequence continues at coordinate 5,808,212 of NC_081152.1, forward strand.
GACAAGCTGTAAATTGGTGTAAAACCGCTCACTAACTATCAAAGTGTAATTTGAGTCACTATGCAGTTATCAAACGGCTATATGTTCTTTATTGTTTCCTTTAGTTTTGGTAGAATGTTAAGAAATTAAGGATAATGGAAAATACCATGGAATATGAAACTAGAAAAAAAAAGACTGATTTATGTTATTGCCACAACATTGATTCTAATGTACAGTGGTCTCATGTTAGAGCCAGCTTCTTTAAATGCCTTCTATCTTTTGATGGTGCTCTCATTCCCCTATAAACTGTTCAAGTGTCTAATTACGAAATCAAAGACAACATTTAATCCCATCTGGGTTTTTTTATTTTATTTCTTAAATTACTAATTGCCACCTGTTGTGGATTGGGTGTGCCTTCTTGAGCTACTTTAGTGCTGTTGCTATTTTGACAGCAGGTCTTAGTGATACATTACTGGCTTTCATTTTATGTGGAAATATCCAAAATGTAAGCCTTGATCTCTATATAGCTGTCACCTGCTCATTAAAATATAACACTCCAAAAATCACCAAAGACATAAAATGTCAAGTGTCCCTGTAGCACTCAACTTTTTACATGGAGTTCATTCTCACCCTTTTCATAGGAGTCACATTTGGAGACTTACTGGTGCAGTGTTTCAGTGCTGAAGGATAGAATAATATCCATGTTTCTAATACTGCCAGATAAATATAGCGTACTGGCTTGAAATGAGGTTGCTCTCTGAATCAAACAGTGTATAAACTTGCTTTCGATCTGATGGACTGTTCTCTCAGCTGAGTGGTTGGATATCTATTCATTTTCAAAGGTGATGCTTGGAATGTTAGAGGCACATTGGACTTCCAGGACATCGATTCTGGTTTAGTTTGACATGTTTTATGGCAAAGGAGGAAGATTTACCCATCACACTTTGCTGCTCTCACTGCCACCTCATTAGAAGAGGGCACCTAGTAGAACAGAGGTGAGCTATTACTTAAGACGGTCTACTGCACCATTTTTATTTAGAGCACTGGATCCTCTAGTGACCTTGGTAACCATAGTAATGGTGTTTTGATATGACAAATTTGGAGTGATTGCTTCAGGTGCATCATAACTGATGTTTATTTGAATATTTGTCACCTTGCAAATGAGAGCAATCATAAAATAGCCCATATCTTGTAAGACAGTTGTATTGATTTCTCTTAGCTGGTTTTGTAGCTGTAATCTCTGGCTGTCGTGTCACTCCTGCTTGATTTCATTGTGACAGACTGGTGGGGGCATTTATCATTGCAATTCCTTTTCCACAACTTCACGAGTGATGGATTGTAGCTTTTAGACCGTGTCATGTGTGAAGTTGCTCTCGTCGCAAGTCATTCTAGTTGAGCGATGACTGGAACCTATTTATATGCTGACCTTAATAACTAAATGTCTTTTGCTGGGTTCTAATTAAATAACTGAAATCATTTGTATGTGGTGGCAGCTCTACGTGCACTTACTGCATTTGTTGACCAATGTGTGAGACACCGTTTCTATTTCAAATCATCAGCACAAACACAGCCTGTTGCAGTTTCAGCTCTGAGGTACCAAAGATGTTGTTCTGCCCAACTCCCTCAGCTGCTTTGCCATGCAACAGGATATTAAAGAGAGACTGCTGACTGTAGATTCTATTACGCGTTTTTTTTTTTAATGGTGATACTTAAACAACAGATGCTGTCGGCCATACTTCATTAACTTCATGACTGATCACTGCAGATGAGGTTATCGTCGGTGGCAAACAAATACCGCCGATTTTTGAGTGGTTGTTTTTATGAGCATGAGATAAAATCTACCTCTGCTTATTTACATATCTACATATTTGTTGACAAGATAGGAAATCTCGAGCTCCTCTCTTGTGAGGTTTATCTGTTCTGAAACGATGGATCGGAATGATTCATCAGCTTCACTTTTACACTAAACATGGGCACATTTGCGATGCACCTTTGTCTTACTTGCACTCTTCTCCTTGATGAGACTCAGATATTATCTCATGTATATACATACATATTATGTACAACATGTTAAATGAATAATGTAAATGTTAAATCAAGCACAGTGTTTGTGAGGTGTCGCATTTTCACCATTGACAATGGCTGATGCAGCAGGTTTTATGCTGTCCCCTCACCGTCACCTTTCTTAGCTATGATTATTTTTATAAATGCACCTCAAGATATACATTTCAACTTTCAACAACTGTCACACCAAGTAATATTTAATTATTCATCAATTGTCATTATACAATGTAAAGTGCTGTGCTGTGCAGTTCCAGTCAGTCTCATCAATAGCTGTTTGTGCTTCTGTCTCACTGATTCTGTTTAACTTCGCTCTATATCTCGTGGATGAATTAATAGGCAACTGTTTGCTGTGCTTTTTCAGTCTCATCTTCATGCATAACATGACCATACTGTATGAAAGTACACATAGTGTTGTGTTTACAGCTTGTTGCACTGCCCCCAAGTGGCTAAAACTGCCTGAATCTATGAAGCATTGAAGACATTGTTGTTTAGCAATTAATTTCTGCCATTGTTGGCCACACATTTGTCCTAGTCTAAGAGACTGGCAGTGTCATTTGTGGAAGTCGAATACAATTTAGAATGGATAAATTACCTTAACAAAGACAAACGCAACAAAATGGGTCTCATCAACCGACGGTCATGAGGACGAAGATGAAAGATCAAGCATGTCCATTGCCATCTTTTGTCAGAAATATTCTCCAGCTAAAATGTTGTGGTTTTCTTATATGAATATGAACTGAAAAAAATACTGTTGTGCAGCATTAACTGGGTGTGTTTAGGTGTAGCTACACATTACCAATTACAGATCAAGCTACAACTAAGAGGAGAGTGTTTAGTGTTGTATAAAAGTAAAATGTTTCGTGTTAAAGTGACAAATTTGGTCATATTGTTGCAGTGAGTGATGCAAGTCCACTTGCCTTCCATCAAGGTAGAGCAGATTTGAAGTGAAATCAATCTGAATAATAAAAGCAGCCTTGTGCACTGTGCTGTGAGTCACTCAAAGTTGTTCTTACCTGAAGCACAGAAGCTGTCATGCATTATTATAAACAACCTTGATGAGTCACCTACCTTACTAAAAAGCCATGAAAATCTGAAAAAATCATTAAAAAGCCATCAAAACTGTATTCAGTCTAGCTAAATTAGCTTGGCTGAATATGTATTTAGTTTGTTATAATTGTGATGAGTGATCCAGTAAAGACATTCAATTTATTGAATATACATCCCTACACAGCACACAGTTTATTTGTCCTGTGTGTAGGCCTCAATTATTATTCCTCTAAAGCTTTTAAGATGAAGCTGGCCTTAGTCTGTACGACCCACATTTTACAACCACATTTTATTTATGAATTTAAAAATCACAGGACTAACATACTCATCTTTGAGATGAGATGTTTAGCGCTCTTCAGAATCAGTTTTCGATGTAGTCTCGATGTTCAGTCAAAAGAGGAATCTGAATCTGTTTGAGGAATTTGAACTTGTTTGTGGAGTACTTTTAAGGGTTGGTCAAACTTCAAAACAGCTAAATGTTTCCTCTATGGAAGCGTGATACATGATAATAATCATTCAAGTGGCAACAACACTTTTCTCCTCATATACGTTTGTTCATAATATTAGTTGCTGGGATGTTTGTCAGTGTCATGAATAACAAAAGGGATTGAGAGATTTTTTTTTTTCTGAAAGCAACCTAACTCGTCAGAGGACACATTAATTTAGCAGTGGAAAAATAATGCAGTCTATTAAAACCACATATGTGCACATAGACTCTAGTTTTTTTTGCAGGGGGGGATTATAAAATCTCGACACATAGGAGGTGAAATAAGTGTTTGCAGGGTTATAACTTCTTCTTAGTTGATATTCCAACAAAAAGAATGAGTCTATATTGAAGATGTCTTTGCTTGTCTCTGACATGTCATGCCGGACACATTTATTTGGTGCTGTAATTACTGTCACCAAGGAGGTTATGTTTTGTGTCATTTGTCTTGTTAGCATGATTACTAAAGATCTAATGATCCTATTTGCATGATATCAATTTTCCATCGTGTGGAGGGGGCGAAGGCAGAACCCATAAATCTTTGGTCCGGGATGAGTGTGCTGTCGGAGTGAATTGAAGAACTCCCATCGTTTTTTTTCATGGCGTAGTTCACTACAGGGTAATTACCTGCCAGCAAATCACTGACTCCCTTTGCCTCCTTAGGATTTTTTTGGTTTGTCAGTATCACCATCTGCAAAGATAAGTGTGGCTGAAATGCATCTTGGGTGATTTTACTGAAGATGAGCAGGAGGCTCTCAGATATTTAAAATGTTCAAGGATCAAAGATGCTCTGTTGCACTGAATGTCATAATGTCTCACTATTTGATTTCATGATCACACCCAACATACATTGGAATCGTCTTTTTATTCGTCTATAATGTGACATGTCAAACAAAATTTCACTGCAAGTTAAAGCAGTGATGTTAATGTTTGTCAGGATTGTAAATGGTCTGTATTTATGCAGCACTTGTCTCGTCTCAATGACGACTCAAAGCTGCTCCGCATTACAGTTTTGCCATTCACTCACACATTCAACCATTGAGTCACACGTTCATACAGCAGAAAATGTGCAGCCCTTTTCCTTTCACAAATATGTCATAACCATTCACGTGCTGCTGGCACAGCTATCGGGAGCAACCTGGGGTTAAGTGTCTTGCTTATGGGACAGCTCAGCATGTAGATTAGAGAAGCTGGGAATGGAACCCATGACCTCACAGTTGAAAACCTTCCAGAAAGATTGTGCTCTGTCTCTTTACTGCACACTCACTGCACTAGCAGGTAGTGGTGCATTATGTTTTTCCCCTAAAGATGACGTCATTGCTAGCTGTGGTGACATTGCACTGTGCAGTGTATGCCTTATGTTAGCCCATGTCAAGGTGACTGTGTGCGAGGAAGCAGTCAAAATGTACATTTCATGTAAATGTATTGCATTTATGTCTGCTATGTAGCAAGCCACTAGCTGGGGGAGGAGTTGTAGTGGTTGGGGCTGGTGGGGGGTTAAATGTAAATGCATTAGTGAAGGAGCAGGGGGGGTGTGTATAAGAGGAGGGGAGAAGGGGGGTATTGCCCTGCCTCCATGCCCTCTGCAGACAGCTGAAGATCTCATTTGACAGCTTCAAGGTGGAACGTGGAAAGACCAAAACACGAACTGTAGCACCCTTTTTTGCCCCCTCCCTTTCTGTGGGGGGAGAAAAACCAGTCTGTCTCATCGCACTGTGGTGGCTGCGTTTGGCTCTTTGTCAGTGCAAGAGGGGCGGCAGGCAGACAGGCAGGCAGGAAGGCAGGCAAGCAGGCAGGCAGGCAGGCAGTGTGCGTATCATGACCACAACAGAGCAAAGGAGCACAGTTCAGCCATGAAAGCCCAGCGGGAGAGGCTGCGGATTCCAGGGCTGACGCTAGAGTGAGTATTTTCCTCCTTTATCCTTCTGGGGAGGCAGCTCCACTGCAGTGTGCAGCCTTATCTGTCTCGGTGTCATATATGTTGCCGTCTCTCACTGTTGCTTTTGGCTCTGTGCAGTGTTAGCATTAGCAGCAGCATCTGCAGCAGGAAGTCTCATGTCAGATCCCTCACAGCTAGGCAACAGTGTCTGTCTGTGTATGTGCTCACATATTTATCCTCATGCACATGTGTGTTATAGTCAGTGCATGTGTCACACACAGGATTGCTGCAGTCACACATAATTTGCTGTCGTGACAAATGCATGCGCTGCTTTTTTAAGGAAACAACAACAACAGACACGCACAAGGCACACCTGTGATGAGTGGCACTGTTGGTTGGATGTGATGAATATGGTTAGAAAAAAGAAAAAAAACAGCGACTCACTGGAGGCTCTGTTTACATGGCAGGTTTCCCCTTTCATCACAGCCACAGTCATTTGTTTGACTTCATACTTTTTTATGTAGGTCAACAAGGCATTTGTTATGGCTTTTGACTGATCTCAGTCTCTGAATTGAGCTCTATCTGCATGTTTTTAAATTGCACTAAAGCCACTGATCATAGACCGTTTTGTTTTTCATCTTTTTTCATTCCATCCCATCTCTGAACTATGAAGCCCATTATAGACGTCTTCACATATGGGTCACAATTGTATTTTTAATTCTTAAATAGCTTAAGAATTTCCTGGAACAGCCAGGCACTGTAGCTTTAGCAATTGTTTCCCAACCTGATGTAAGTAGTGCATTCTTTGGGGATTGTATTTATCATTAATCCCAATTTGGTGCTTTAGTAAGTATTTACTGTAGCACCAGCAAGTTATTTGCAGGGTTGAATTGAAATAAACTAAACTTCCAATAATTTATGAACATGGCAAGTTGACCTGGTTTTTTTTTTCTAGTTTGTGCCTGAGTACAACAAAACAGAAAAAACATGTATATTCATATGTATCAACATATGGACGCACTATGCACAACTTTTTTGAGAAAGGTTCTGTGATTTTACCATTTGTGAATAATTAGTTAATCGACTATCACTGCAGTAATAGTCATTCACCTCTGTCCAACCTAATGCTCTGCAGTATCACTGCTGGACATTCAGTTAAAATAGTGCCTAGTGCATCAGTGGTGTCTTTCTATACTTTTTAAATAATGAGAGACCTACTGTTTAATCTGTAAATTACTTAAAGTTAGACTATAACATGAGATTGAGCTAAAGATGTACTCTCTAAGTCCCTCATAGGCACTTTGGCTCTTAACCCAAAGAACATAAAACCATACATATTTTGTGAAGAAACACATGGCTTCTATACATGCACATACATGCTCTTTTGGACTGAAAACCAGACAAATGCCTTGGGGACCTACTCTTTAAACAATATTTTAGGTTTATCTGACAGAAAATATTTAGTCTTTGTGATGCTGCTCTCTTCATCCAGACACATGTCAGAGAGGAGGTGGGTTAGGTTTGTTTCTGTCTGTCTGTCTGTCTGTGTGTGTGTGTGTGTGTGTGTGTGTGTGTGTGTGTCAAAGAGATAATAGACTACTATTCACTACAATCCATTTAACTTACAGCCTCACTCCCCGAAGCTTGAGCCCCACTCCCACTAGTCCTTGCAGCCCGTGCAGCCCGCTGCACGCTTTTCATTTTTGGAGGTAAGCAAGAGCTCTTCAACCATAGCTATTTTGTTGAAAGGCCTATTAGTGCATGTCTTGTGCTCATCTGTCAAGCCTGGAACATTATTATTCAGTTTAACCTCTGAAAAATCATCTGCCGTAGAAATGCCATTGAAAAAGGGGGACATGGCACTTATATAATTTTGATAGTTTCACCCCTCCCCCACAGTGCCCTCTCTGTTCTGAGGTTTATGCTCCTCTTTCATGTGCTAAGTAGGATTTGTGGCGTTTGAAATACATCAAAGTGAAGACTGGTCTCAATCTGTCTGAATCCTGGCTGGATTGATTCATTTTGGAAATGAGCACTTTTCAAAAACAGTAAAAGCCAGTTTTAGGCCTTATCCACACTGAAATAACACTTTCTCTAAACAATCTTTTTCTTTGTTGTTTTCAAAACATTTTCCGTAAACATGGCATCATTTCAAGAAATGTCCTCATCCACTAAATATGCCGCAAACTTGTAGTGCTTGTAGGCCAGGCCTGTATGTGGCGCTGTAACACTGCTACACCAAAACCGGAGAAGAAGACATTGAGCCTGTGCATAAAGCATGCAGGGGCGTTGGAGGAAAAGGAAAAAAAGGTAATCATAAAGCAAATAGACCAAACAAACTCAAACTAAGACGAGAGGGGGCGACAGAGAATGCCAGAGCAAGAAAGAGGTGGGTCGATGAAATCGTTTTTGGTTGTATACAAGAAAATGCAAGGGTGGCATTTTGAGATTTTCCCAATCTGGGACCTGATTTTAAAAAGAAGATAGTCTTTCAGTGCTCCCAAAATACTGGTTCCATGTGGATGAAAAGTCGATATAATAAAGAAAACTAGTTTTCATGTGTTAGATTTTGCTGCTCTGGCGAGGTTCCAAGTGAGCTGAGTCAATACTAAAATATGGCGTCACAGACTGCTGGCCACTGATTGGCGTCACTGGAAGAGTCATGGGCATGATGTCCGACACAGGAATCAATCTGGACAACGTCAAACTGTAGATCAGTTGATCAGAATTAAAAGTGCTGAAAACGTGTCTATCGCCAACATTTAGCAAGAGGAGTCTGGCGTATTTAGCGACAGTACTGCCGAAAGCACGTCGTGCAGCCATGCCCCTCTTGAGGAGGTACTGAAGTAATGGAAAACTGAGTAGAGTAGAGCCAAGTACTGTGAGAAATGTATCATGGAAAAGTGCCATAAAATGACTGTTTATGGACTAGCTATCTTTGGGGTTGGTGTAGTGGTAAGCACTCATTCCTTTTGCAGCAAAAAGACCGGGGTTCAAGACCCCGTCGGACCCTGGCCTTTCTGCATCACAGTTTGCATGTTCTCCCCGTGTGTGTGTGGGTGTTCTCTGGCTTCCTCCCACAGTCCAAAAACATGCAGATTTTGGGATTAGGTAAACTCTAAATTGACTGTAAATGTGAGAGTGTGAGTGGACCTGAGTGGTCTCTATGTGGCCTGGCTATCTGTCCAGGATGTACCCCGCCTATCGCCCTATGTCAGCTGAGATTGGTTCAGCACTCCCGTGATCCTCATGTGGAGGATAAAGCAGTAGAAAAATGGATGGATGGATGGACTTGTTCGGGTGATGACCTGTTGTCCCCTCTCTTTTCTTAACATGAAGTTAGTGTTCTTGGCTTTATGGTAATCATCACCATAAACACTTTCTCCTGAAAGTGTCCATTTGTCATTGTTCTGACTCTAATCATGTTAAATTGTCATCTTATGCTATTCGTACAACTTCACATCCATTTTAAGTAACCATCAGGAGAGGCAGTTCATCCCAATGAAAACAATAGCCACAATTTCAGCTTTCTGTTAGATTTGATTGATTTTATGAGGCTGTTTCTGTCGCAGATATTCTCAAGAGAAATTGGAATAAAAGTTAATATTTTTATTCTCATTCTCATTCTCATTCAAAACACTCAAAACATTTTCTGTATCAATGAATAGCATGAAACGCCCACCTATGCCACCTCTGCTCTCCTCTTGTTGTGTTCAGCTTTCATACAGACTCAAGTAGAGCAAGCATTTCAATGAGTCATCTTTATGCTAGAATGTAGAGACCTTTTAACTGGATAGTGTTTGAATGTATTGATTATTCCATTATGTACAACACACAGGGTTAAGTCCAGTTCATGAATGACATCGCCCTACACTATTATGAAATTTCAGATTTGGACCACCTGCTGAATGTACAGTACAGTTAAGCCCCTCAATGTATTTTAACTAGAGCTGCAGCTAACAATTACTGTCATAATAGATTAATCTGTCGATTATTCTCTTGACTAATTGAGTATTTGTTGGGTCCATAAAATGTCAGAAAATGTTGAAAAATATTTCACGTTTAATGATTTCTTAATCAAATGGAGCATTGAAACCAGAAAATATTGACTTTTAAGATGCTGAAAAATCAGAGAGCTTGTTTTAATTAATTCTCACAATAATTGATTTATTAATTTAGTAATTAATTAATAATCATTGCAGCCCTCATTTTAATTTTTAGGTTTCTTTTGTTTCCAGTTTGCAACTTTAGTATTTTTGTTCACTCCCATCAGTATCTGATAAATCCCACTGCACATGAACTAACTAGTACCGAACAGCAGACAACATTTTGTAAACCAAAACAAAGCTACAAGAAGAAGCATTATTGATGGTGTGTTACCTGACCTCAGTACAGTGTAACATCTGCTCTGAAAACAGCACATAAATACAGAACACTCATATAAAGTCCAGACATGTCCTTATACTGTCTTTATAGTGTAGACTGTCTTCTATCAGACACTTAATTTCACATCAGTGATATGACAAAATATTTCACAGGATAAGTAGAAAATACAAATTGGTTTTATCCAATTTAAATTATAAAAGTTCATCTGGTAATATGTAATAACAATTGTCATGTGTTTTTCCAATTTTCTTTGCACATAAAAATGTTTACATTTTAGACTGCCAACAGCATTTTAATTTGTCATTGTTAAAATATTAGTCACTAAAGGACAGTTGTCTGCCTGTGTTTGCGGTGACCTCACTGTCCATGCTTCTCTTTACATGGTTGACTTTGAACCAACACGACCATGGTTTGTTATGTGGATCACAGAAACAGAGCAGAGCCATAATTAGAGTGAAGTCTGTCACATTGGCCTGTAGGGAGAGGGACTGAGCCACTGTGAGGGGCGACACGAACAGACACAGAAATGGCTTCCTATAACAGTTTATAACAGAAGAGGTACATTTCAGTCGAATCAGCAGCTGTGTGCGGATCATGGTGGTGTTGTAGATTTTCATCTGATTCTCTTCCTTGGCCTTTGAATTTTCAACTCGGACACATCTGCAGCATCCTTAAGTATTTCCCAGTAAGCAACAGACCAGTCAAACCTGTTACCTGTTATTACCAATTAATTATTTCAAACACTCATTATAAAGACACACTATGTAAAATTGTGAGATATGTTGTCGTGATGGCAAACGTACCATTATGAAAGCAGCTTATTTTTTGAAGGCTTGCTGCGCACACTTCTCACAGTGTTACACCTGCTCATAAACTTACTTGCTCACTAAGAGTTCTTAGTGCAAGGACAGAGGGAATAAAAAAGCATCCCTCTCCTCATCAGTTCAATTTCAATTTCAATTTTTATTATTTGTACAGTGCCAAATAACAACATACATCATCTCAAGGCACTGTAGATAGTCAACACAATAGAGGGCTGAGAAACCCAACAATTCACACAATGAGCAAGCACTAAGCGTCAGTGGCGAGTAAAATCTCCAACAGAACCAGACTCAAAGATGTGTGGCCACCTGCCTCGGCCGGTTGGGGTGAAGGAAAAATGGAAACATCATCACTAATCAGTGGCATGTAGTAATTTTAAGATAAATCTAATGCCAAGTCTTGTATAATAACTGCCCGAGCAATCTGACAACACCACCACTCTAATGAGCTGCATGTGATTCGACAGGGTTTTAACCTGTTGGTCTGCACCCCTGAAAGTAAAATTTTTAATTTCCATGATTAATAAAGCTTCTTAGACTCTTGCAGATGTTGAGGAGGTGATGCTGTTCATAAATTATGTGACGTTAAACCACATTATTGCCCAGATAAGATGAGATAAATGTTCATAGGCGGGGTTTTGAAAGTAACTTGCTCCATCAATGACATCACTCGAGTAACCTCAGACTCTGCAAACACACGTGCAGTCGGTCTGTTATCACAACTGTGGAGCTGAGTCTGTTTGCAGGGCTGAACTTTGCTCTCCTGTGGATAATAGTCATTGAGTATACATAATTAATGCCTCACTACTAAGGTGGTATTTTCTGTGTGGGGTTTATGATGGTTGCTCTGGTTTGGAATATGTTTTAGCTGCAACTCTGACAGTGACTTTATAGAATGTGTCTGTATGCTTTGCTCCCCACAAGCTACTGTCAAGATCCTACCGCTGAATTCACACTCGCATGCATGGTCTAAAAATCGAATTCATCACTGAGATGACAAAAAACCACGTCCTGTGTTGTGTGTACATGTGCCTTTATGAGTGCATCTCCTTTTCTGCAAAATCAAGTATGTCCTAACTAAAGCGATTCTCATTTTTAATCAATTTCATTGTCAACTTTCTTATGGAAAACATGGATAAAACCTCTGACCTGCATGTTTTCAAGTAGGCGCTTATCTGCTGATAGTCGAAACAAAACAAACAAGTCAAGGATCAAAGGTGATCAAAGTTAAGGTGGAGCTCCCATCAAATGAATGGTTTCTAATGAACAGTATATTCAACGGACAGCTGAGGGACACATTTATGCACTAGCCAAGTATATTCATGCAGAAGTGCAGCATTTTCATTTCAAATAGGTCCTCCTTAATACAATGACCCACCATACTTTTGGAGGGGTGCCAGTTTGTGAAAGCGGCAAATGCACGGCAGCATCTGCTGATGATGCAGTACCCCTGTGTCTCATAACCCCCCTCACAGGATGTGAAGTGGTAGATGCCTGTTACATGATATGAAGCATGTTGAGTGAAGGGAGCAGGACGAATGTTTGGGATACAGAACAGAGTCGCAGCGAGAGGGGAAAACAAAAAGTCAGCTGGTGTTTGGTGTCATATCTCTGCAACAGTGGAGGCTATCAACACCTGACCTGGATCACACACGGTGTGCCTTTCAGGATCCTCCTTGGATTATTTTTTATTGGAGGGCAGAGGAGGACAACGTGTCCTCTCTGCCAGAGTGTTTATGCCGCAGCTGGCTGCAGATGTGCCTGTGCAGAGGAAGTTTGGACCTAATGAGAGCTGTGGTACGAGTACTTGTCAGGACTACACTGGGGGTTGCATACTGCTGAACCCCGAAAGCCATCGCGTCTCCTCACCTTGCCTTCAGAAGCCCCCTTTGCATCTCCCTCTTTGGAATGACTTTGACACAATGTCAGATTCTAGTCTATGGACAGTACTGTCCAACTTTAACATGCCACATTTTTTCAGTGGAGCTCGTCTGCGTCGCTCAAAGAGGTAACATTTAAAGCAATTAAATAATATGTAGCCTTACAGACAGGTTTCTGCACAGTATTTGTTTTAAGTAGTGTGTAACATGAGGGAGGTTTTCCTTTCATTTTACAGTAGGTAAGCTGAGCTGTTTTGTAAAGCCAGCATGAATAAGAAGCTGGGTGTTCCCTGGTCACCTATTGTGCAGTATTTGCTTTGCGTGTTAAGGGGTAATTGAATTTTTTTCTTTTTTGTCAAGGCTATCTCCTGTTCTTTATATAGGATGTACTCTATTATGTGTCACCCCCAATGTTTAACATACAAAAAGAGGAAAAGTAGATGAGCTTGTGAGTTTCTGTGACTGATTATTGTTTTATATCCTTTAGAACACAAAAGAAAATCACAAAAATGTTGTTTTATTTGACATTTCAATTTCTTTCAAATTGAAAACCTTTCATTACTTCCTGTGATTCAGGGTCAATGTATACATAGTGGTTTATAGCAATGTATCCCAGTTTTATTTGTATACGATGGAACTGCATTATTGGTGATGCCAATATAACAAATATTTATGTTTAATCCCTCGCCTGACCCATTTCATAGCGTCGAACAGCTTAACATTAAATACTAGCTGCTTTTGGGTATTTTGTATTAGTGATTTATTTATTTGATTTTTTTCATTTGAAAACCTCTGTCAAATTTGATATTGCAGATACTGATAACTTTAACTTTATGCAGTCAAAACTCCAGCACACAGCTCTCTCATTAGTAGGATTATAATAGAATATAAAGGTGATAAAATAATTATAATAATTTCATTTAAAATGTATATTGACATTGACATTACATTGAAGGCTTAATGGCAATTTACCTCAACTGAGATGAAATCAGGCTTTTGCCCTTTTAAATGCTTTTGCACATTGATCACTCATTGTGATTAGTATCATTATATTATTATTTTATCATTTTGATAATATAAGTAAATCATAATTAATGCCAGTTATCTTCAAAGCACTGAATCTAAAAAAAAAAGAAGGTAAAATTTACATGTAAGATGTAAGGACCATTGTGCATATTTTCAGAAATAGAAAGTAGTGGTGGCCTAAAGAAAACTGCTCCAAAAATGACAGTTCTTTATACCTGAATGGCAAAGTTTTTAATGCTATTAATAGAGCAGTGTGTGTCATATTTTTGACTTTGCTGTGCCATGTTGACAAGTCTAAATTCAATTTATACTTGACAGTTTTGACAAAAGAGCAACATTTGCAGAAGTAAAAAGGATTACATGTGGCTTTTTGTTGATGTGGGTCAGGATCAGACATTTTTAGTATTGCAAATCAAATGGTTTCATCTATTTTTGCTTCTTCTCATACCCAAAAAAGGAACGCTGAAATCTAACACACTGACTTTGACAGATTCAGATTCCTTTGTCATAACAAAGACTTGACGTAATGTAGGTCATTGTAAAGTCTGAGGGAAAATAAAAAAAGGAGATTTTAGAAGAACTAAGGCCAGAACTAACAATTATTAATAAACTAACAATTAACACTTAATCTGTTGATTATTTTCTTGATTAATCGAGGACTATGTTTGGTCCGTAAAATGTTGATCGGTGTTTACCGAACCTGGAAATGATGATGTTCTCAAATGTCTGCTATAAAATATTCACATTTAAGAAACTGAAAAATCTAAGAACTTGCTTTAATTATTGAAAAAATACTCAAGTTATCAGTTATCACATTAATAAAGATGTCTAATTTTATTTTTAGTCGTTGGAGAAATAGCTTTGTAACTAGGCTTGGGGAGCATTCACGTGTAATATTCAATGGTTTGATGAAGTTGAGGATTTTGCAAGCAAGACTGTTAAACCTCATATGGATCTGTTCCAGGAATCCTTTACATCTGCACTACAGCACATAACGCTGGCCTACTTTCTCTCTATCATCTATACTCAGGGCTTCTTTATCCCCCGTTTAAAGCCTTGCTTATACCAACACAGAATCATTCAGCCTCTTTGGTCTCACAGGTGAAACTTGGCGTGAAGACGACCTGCGTTCCATCACAACCTGTGGCAGTTTTCTGTTGAGCAATTCAAAGGCACTTGTTGTGTTGTCTGCGTGAGTGGCACTCAGCTCTCTCATAGGGGTCATGATGGTTTAAACACTGCAAGGGTGGTGAGAGATTGAGGCAACAGGAGGGTTGATTGGGTAGCAGTGTGGTATTCTCTTGGCCTAATCCACAGTGATTGGGTATAAATAGATCTTGTTAAATCTGATCCTCTTTGACTGAGCACCTGTGTATCAGATATTATTCACTCCCTGCTTGCCATGGTAAATGATTCATGATTCATGATTCATTGTAGGGGGTTAGCCCTCGAGAAAAACACTTGAGTGAAAAAAATGACTAAGACCTCAGTCAAAATAGGGATTCCTTTCTGCTTTATTGGAATTCAGTGTGACGGGGTGGCACCTTCATCTGAGGAAGGGTGGGAGTCCTACTAATCTAAAGACTAGAAAAGTGCATAATGAACACAGAATAATTTCAGTTTGCCATTAACAGAACAGCATGGAAGGACAAGCTGCTTGCAAAAGTTCAGTCGTTCCCAGATGATGTGTTTTGTTTTTTTGCTGTTGCTAAACCTTAAAATACAGAGGTTCTTGATGCCCTGTCCTGTTGCGTGTAGGTTCCCATCCCATTTAATCTTGACTTTGGAAACCTATATTTCCTCTACAACTTTATGCATCATCAACATTAGCATCCTTTCAAGTTCAATTAGAGAAGCACTGAGACAGATTAACCACTGACTTGAGTAATATTCCGTCTCTGCACATTTGTTTGTCGTCTCTTCATCACCTCAGACATCAGTTAGTGGTTATTTGCTCAGTCATTTAGCAAGGCTCCCTGTGTCCAGTGATATTTCCGGTATCATTACAAAATCGATGCATCAGCTTTGAGGGAAATTGTACATGGATAATTATCATGAGTACAAATCATTCATGTCATTCTTCTGTTAAATATGTTCCCCCAGTATACAAGCACTGTAAATAATATCGCTAAAAGGAATTAAATATATGTATCCCTGTGATGGATTAGCGATCTGATCAGGTGTCGATTGGCACAGTGCTCACAATCCTCATGTGGAGGATAAAGCAGTAGAAGATGGATGGATAATGCAGCTAAAAAGAATTAATATCTTAAGTATCTTTGTTTTGACCATTGGTGTAGAAATTTAAGAGAAAGTGAAGAGAGTGAAGTATTTGCTGGAGGCAATTGACTTTAAATGGTGATACTGATAGTAGCTATTTTAAAGCTTAAATAGACAACTTTTTGGCTTAAATTTCTTATTATGATAGTAAAACTAATAGCACAGCATAATGGGATAGAACAATTACACCATATGCATTTACTGTGTTTTGATCCCCTTTAAACCTTGATTTCACTGTTCAAATGTTGTGCTTAAAAGCTCAATCAAATTTATGACACACAGACACGGCATTGCTCCATATTTAAAACACTGTAGAGTGGAGCATTCTCTCATGACACAGAGGGATGCTTAGTATTATTGAACACAATACTTGATATGATGAAACACAATACCAGCTCTGGGGAAAAGTCCCTCCGTCCTGAATGACATGTTTCTCTACTGCTTGTGACGGTGACCAAACAGGAACTGCCAAACAGCAAAGGTTGTCTGTTCTGTTGGCTCTTTAAATGCAACAGTTTTTATGATTTAAATCAACAAATTAGATAACACATGATTGCGCAGCAATATCAGGGGTCAGTTGTCATTTTTGTTTGTAATTATAACTTTTGCATTTATAAATACAACTGGATAACTATTCTTCTTGAGAGCACCAACACTTGTGGATTGGCACATGATAATGTCTAATTGCATGGTTGAGCCTTTATGTGAACTAAGACCACCATTCAAGGTAATAACCCCAAATGGACACAACCTTACATCACTATGCACATCATTAGCTAAGATGATGATAAATAAAATAAGTATAAATAGATTTTTACTGCTATGATGTGACTCTGAATGTTTGAGGACTGCAGCGGCACCTGTACGAGCTGCACTGCAGCAGTGTTGACAAAGAGATGAAGGCCACCTGCTCAATTGTCTCTACATCATTACAGAAGCCCATGTGCAGCTCATAATTCTGTGCAACCAGAAGTACAGCAGTCAGACAAGAGAGCACAAATCTGTGTTCTCTCCCTCTGCTTAATTTGTCTCTCCCTCTCCTACAAGAATGTCAGTAGAGGACATCCTGGAGTCGTGATGCACTGTGGTCTTTAACATCATGTTTTATAGTTTAAATGAATTTAAAAAAAAGTGTTTTATATTATTTGTATCATGCACAGGACTGGAATAATTGAATAGCATTAAAAATTCAGTTGGAAGTGGTTCAGTTCTCTGAGGAGGTTATGTAAGGGGATGTGACGTGCCTGAGTCTTTGACCTTGAAGTGAATCCATATTCCTCAGACTGTGCACGTCTCCACTGACACAAAAATGTGAAAGTATAGGACACATTTTCACAGCTGCTGTTGAAATACTTATTTATTTTTCCACATATGAGTCACATGTTGCTAATCACAGCGGCTCGTCACAGTGCTGTGTTGACAAGACCAACAAACATAAAGGAACATTCTCCGAGGACAATGAATGTCTGAATTTTGCCTTTTACTCTAGACCGATGAAGTGACATTGCAACAACAAAGATGTCTGACGACATACTTAAAAAGTCTGGACATTTCAAAACAGGGATTTCAACCACATTTATTTAAAAAGAGGGTCAAGCATGTTTAAAAATCAATCAGTGCTATGATTTCACTTGATTCTAAATTCCCACATTACTGAGATAGTTGTAGTATTAAAATCTTCAGAAATTCAAAACCTTATGGTTTTGCTTTGCTCACTGTGTTTTGTATTTTTTTTGTTTCTAAATCTATATCCAGTAAATATATTTTTGTGGTAAATAGTTTCTTTGTCTATTGTCCACCTAACATTTGCCCCTGTGGTTCTACAGCTGCAGAACGAGCAACAGAAAAAGCCTGATAGGAAGTGGTCAGTCGTCAGGTTTACCACGACCTCACTCTCCTCTTTCATCTCTGACAGGTATGTGTATTGTATTATTTAACCCGTCCATTCGTTGTATTTGACAATAAAGCAGTCTAGGTGTGTAACACAAAGAAGGAAACAACAGGGAATTGTACAGTATTTGCTATGCCATACTGTATAGCTGCATGATATGGCAACAATATGGATATTATCACCTTTCTCACTGACTGACTCAAACCACATAGGATGCAGCGAGATGTCTGCTGTAGAAAGCAGTGACCGACAGAAAAGCACTGACGATCCATTAAACTTTTATCGGTCTCCCTTTGTGAGGTCAGTTCTGTGGGGTTTGGGTGAGACCTGAACTCCCCAGCTGTAAGCCAATCGGCAGTGATTGTCCTGGGTGAGGAAGTGGTGGCCTGCAGAGAGGAAATGCACAGGAGCAGAGGGAGGGGAGGCCTCATTTACCACAGGGCGTTTTATTTCCTGGAATTGGTCAGCAAAAGCAGAGCTGCTCCACACATTATAGGCTGTAGTCTGGGTATCAACATTGGGGCTCAGTTTTCAATATGGACTCAGACCCAGGGAAGCACAATGTTGCTGCTAATGAATTTGTTCAACTCTGGGATGATTTGACATTGTGGCTCAGACGTAATATCGGTGCCAAAGGTAAGAAAAACATCCTTTCAGCCTCTTGTGAACTGCAATGTGCTTCTGATATTAGTAGTTCTGTATAAGATCAGTTTTTTGTTCATAATTGTGAATGATTGCATAAACAACACGGTTAAATCACAAGTCATGTGATTTGCTCCTGGAGCAGTCAGAGCAAATAATATGTATTCCTCTGTTCAGGTGAAGTCCAAATCCCTTAGGAGATGGTTATCATGTGTAAATGACTATAATCAAGATTACAATGCAATTGAACTGGTGACATTCCTCACTTACTAGATTCAATGGTTCTATAATCCTTCCCAAGTATGTAAACAGCCCATCTCTATCGCCACAGGAGGTCGATGCATTGTAGCGTCTGGTTAATTAACTGTTTGGTTCCCCCTCAGTGGGGGATGTAATTATACCTGATTAATACTGGATCATAGGTCTGTTTTTTAACACTTTCAATGTGAAACGCAAAGGCTAATTAGTGCCTTTCAGAAAGTCCCTACAGTAATACATTCAGTGGCCCATGCCTCTGTTTTTAGAAAGGTGCACTACAGTACACACACACATCTGTAAAGTAGGTAGAAAGGACGAGCCCACTGTGGTTTTCAGAGGTAATTGTGTAGGTGCTGTTAGTGGATTTGTTCTTTCTCATTTATGAAGTACTTGAAAGTATCTTGAATAATAACTTCCAGTCGTTAATTTCATGTTTGCGATTAAAATATCTGCGTTTTATTGATAACAATCTTAATATAACCCCTTTCAGGCATGCACTTCTTCAGATTAACAATTATACATCGGTATGTCGGTAAAATAACCTGTTAATATATCCATAACACTGAACATGGCACAGGTATTAATTACCAACATGCAGAGTTCATAATTAATTGCTTATGTTGGATTATTTTAGAAATTGCAACCAGAGTAAAAGTTATCGCTAGACCAGCACCATATACAGTATATCTTAAATTTTCATTCATGTCAGTTGCATTGATAAATAAATGAACATCTAGAAAACACACACAGGATGTGAGCTAATGGGATTTAGGAGTAAAGCTTTGACTTAACATCCTCTCATTCAATGCTAATGCATGTTGGACCCTACTAGTTTGTCCAATGGCTAAGTATGTTTTATTTGAAAACTGATAGAGGGCCAAGATTGGCTCTCTGCTATCATGTTTAATTGAACATTTCAGAGAAAAGATTTGCTGTCTCTAATACATTGTTAGGATATATTTCAGTTTATTGAGCTAAGATGCCAAAATCATTTGACATAAAGCACAGCTGCTGGAGTCCACAAATAAGAAGTTTGATAATGTTAACACATGGCCTGAAATTTTTACACGCAAATGGTTGAGCTTCTAAATAGTCTGACTCATTTCTCCATATGCTCCCTTTAGATCAGGGGTGTCCAGACCCTTCAGACCTTTTTTTAACACCAAAAGTTATATACAAATGTACTGTTTTATAATAATTTTACTTTAATTGTCACAATTATAGTTTTTAAATGGCAAAGTAACCAAAATCTAAGCCACGCATGAGTGGAAAAATAATTCTGCCATTCTATCTTATCTGGAGTCAGATATCATAATAAAAGTATAATATAATAAAATGGATGTATCCTTCTGTCAAAGCTGGGTTGCAAACCCAGGATTCTACAACTCCTTCACAAGTGAGAAAATGGGGATGACACGTGACTGAAGCCAGTTTTCTATTTGACACCGTCGCAGGCCATAAATAATACAGTATGAAACAAAAGTTGGGGGATGTGCAGGCCAGACTTTGGACATGCCTGCTTTAGATGCAGATGTATTAAGCTATTTCTGCTTTTTAATTAAAAAAAAATGGCTGTGTCTTTCACCTTATCACCTGAACTGCAATAATCAAGAAGAAATTACTTTAGCAGGTTTTTATCTTTCCAGGAATGTCACAAGGAATAATTAAAAAGACATTTAAACAGATTAAACTTTAAACAAAATAAAATAATAATAACTGTTTTAAATGCATAAAATGTGGACTGTGATGGTGCCACCATCAGTGGTTTGCAGTTTGTTTGTCTGTTGTTTTGGCTTAAAATAGAAATTGCAATCCATTATTGCTGACATTCTTTTTCCCTCTTTTAAATATGTGTTATCTATTCTGTATTTTTTTTTCTTGCAGGAACAAGCCCACAAGACAGTCCTAGAAATTTCTCCCCCAGTGCCTCTGCTCATTTTTCTTTTGCACGAAGGTAATGCAAACATAGATGTTTACTTGATTTACAGCTACACAAACTAGCCAGGGAAGATGTGAACAAGGTATCCGCCTATAAAGATAATAAGTTGGAATATTTCCTCGACCTGCACTAGACTTCTAAAGTCTGTTCATGCTTTCAAAAACACTGTCAATAACATATTTATTTTTTATAGAATTCTTCATCACAATATCATGTAATTGTGTATTTTTATTATAATCCACAGTCATTGCCACAGAGCAGACAGGTAACTTTATGTTAGACTTCCATTTGCTTTTGTATTTCCGTTTGCCCACATTTGTGGAGTACATGTCAAACGTCATACCTCATCCTTTTATTAGTTTTATTACACTCTGACCTGGCATTTCTTTTGCATCATAATTGCATCTAGTTTGAGTTTAAATTTCATTTGCTTTGCTTTTTTAGTTGCTTTGTTGTTCATATGTTGTGTGTTTTTAACTTAAAGACTGCACATTGAACAGCAGAGAAAGGTCACGTTCATCCATAACATGAAATCATTAGTATAATGTCATTTCACATGTTTTGAAGTCAGACATGGAAATTAAACATCTCAAGTCTCTCGAAACAATTTTGACTAGTTGTCTTTGAACAAAGACAAACTCTTGTCACGAACCAACATGTAAACATCTGGAGATGTTGGTTTTAATCCATTATTTGTTCTTCAGTTGAGTGTTGGACTTTGAAGTGTGATAGTTGTTTGTATGTGCTGTTGTGTGATAGGACTGATGGTCGCCGGTGGTCTTTGGCCTCCCTTCCCTCCTCTGGATATGGAACCAACACGCCCAGCTCCACTGTCTCTGTAAGTATCATACACACATTCTGATGGCAAGATATTGCAGGTGATTGTCACTGTCAACCACTGTTTCAAATATTTTTGTCTGCCAGTCAGAGAAAATATGTGGAAAAAGTCACTGCATGCCGCCATGTGCTCTGTGTTGTTTGATGTTGTGCATTTTTTGTTGTTGCCAATTGGCATGTATGAAGCTGTTAACAGTCTTGGCTTAATCTCACTTGTGAAAGTGGTTGTAATCTCTGTATGTGGAGCTGTGTTCCTGTTTAATCTGAACAATGCCTGAAATACACAAACATGAAATGAATGAAATTATGCTTTTACCTTTTGATCTGTTGTTTCCACTCACCTCTAGCCTTAGAGCTAAGCTATGATCCCCACCTCATGGCTGTAGCTTCAGACTTAGTGCACAGATACGGCAGTGCCATCAAAACACAGGACTTTCTGTTTTTGTTTTTTTGGCGTTTTTTTTTTCCTTTTTTATCCACATAAAATATTGCCATCTTTTTTTTCTTTTCATGTTGAATATATATTTGTTTCATTTCCAGTCATCCTGTTCATCACAGGAGAAGCTGCACCAGCTGCCCTTCCAGCCTACGCCGGATGAACTGCACTTCCTCTCCAAGCACTTCTGCACCGAGAGCATCTCGGGGGACGAATGCCGCAGAGCGACGGCCATGCGACCCCGCTCACGCAGTCTCAGGTTTTTAATTCATTTTCTGCAAATTTAACATTCGCTTCATGTGATGATGCATATTGTCGCTGCCACTTCAGTACTGACTCTGTTGTAATTCATTTTTCAGTCCTGGACGATCTCCATCATGTTACGACCATGAGATTATCATGATGAATCACGTCTACAAGGAGCGGTTTCCTAAGGTGAAGCTTCACAAAAACATTGTCACAGTTGTGTGATCGCATCACATCTGGGTAACATTTACGTATCTTATGCTTTATCAAACTTCTACCCTCCCCTTCTTACTGCAGGCCACAGCTCAGATGGAGGAACGAATTCAGGAGATCGTCCGCAGTAACTCTCCAGAGAACGTCCTCCCTTTAGCAGATGGCGTGCTCGGCTTTGCCCACCACCAGATAATTGAACTGGCCCGTGACTGTTTGGAGAAGAGTCGACTAGGACTCATCACCTCCAGCTACTTCTGCGAACTCACTGACAAGCTGGAGAGACTTGTTCAGGAGGTGAGCGTGTCTTCAGAGAGGATTTTGGAAGACAATTAATCGAAAACACAAATGTGGCCCTGTTTTTATTTTCTACAGAGACAGTATTAATGAGGTGATACCTTCAGCTTAGCTGCTAGCTAGTGCTTTAAAGGACCATCTGTGTTTTTCAAGGTGTATCTGTTTAAATTGTTATTAAATCATAATACATGACAATCATGAACGGAAAACCATGTTGCCTTTTGATTGTACTCAACCTTAACCATTACCAGACTATAATATTATGTGAAATGCTGAGACCTTGTTTCTTCTCTGGTTGGTTTGATGTAGTCCACGGAGAGATCAGAAAGCGAGGAGGTCAACTTCATCAGAGAACTCGCAAAGAAGATCCTCATCATCATCGCTCGACCCGCGCGGCTGCTGGAGTGTCTGGTATGTTTCCTATCACTGCTCCTAAAACATGCATTCATCTTTTCAGTTATTAGCAGCAACATATTATATTTTCTTGAGTTTGGCAGAATTGTTGTAGATGCCTCATTTAATTAAAATGTAATGGCATGTTTTTTTATAAATAATATGCAATATAATGACTATATGTATAAGAGGTTGCTCACAACCTTATTTCTGCAGCTCCCTTTATCTTTGCAGAGCGAAATAGTGACATCAGCTTACTACCCTCAGTGCCTTTTAAAGCGTGTTTTTTGTCTGTAGCAAGCAGCTCTTAAAAACTCACTGTGCTTCAGCACTAAATGGCAGACAGACAACTAGTGGAGCATTTAGCAGCTCAAGATATTTCCCTCAGGAGATAAGACTAAAAAAAACATAGCTCAAAGAGAGTGAATACTGAAAAATAACTCAAAAAATCTGAGCTAATCAGCTGCTTGTAAACACATTCACCATATCAACTTATAAAGCCATAATATTAATGTCAGTGTCGTGTTCAATACTTTCTGCTATGTAAAGAAACACCAGGTCCTGTTGGTGTTTACCTTCTATGTAGCTGATACACAAAGGTTTTTAGAACCTGATAGTTGGAATAATTTACAATCTGATCTTCAACTTCAAAACCGAGTAGCATTGAAGAAATTTAAACGGTGAAGCTTGTGAAGTTCAAATTTTACATGAACAAGTTTTAATGTTGTTCATCTATGTGTTCTGACTGTAACTGTAACTGTGCTGCTGCTATTCCGGTCTCCCTTGCAAAAAAGAGATCCTAGATCTCAGTGGGACTAACCTGCTTAAAGGAAGGCTGAATAAAATATAAAAAAGAAAGAAATATAAGCGTTATTTCCAGTGTGACGCTGCTGCTGTGTCTCCAGGAATTTGACCCCGAGGAATTTTACCACCTTTTGGAGGCTGCTGAAGGACATGCTAAAGAGGGCCAGGGCATCAAAACAGACATCCCTCGTTACATCATCAGTCAGCTGGGACTGACCCGAGATCCACTGGAAGGTACAGGAGGAACTCTTTATCACCATTATCATCAGTGATGTTAAAGTCCAAGAATGCAAGAAAAAAGTAACTAGATTTAGTTCTAATTACTTTTTTACTATGTTCTGCTGATTACACTGATGCAATTCCTACATCAACACCAACATGTCAGTGAATATGACCAAACATTAGAGGAAAACTTGTCATTGACTTGAGTTGAAGCTGTAATGGAATGAAAGAATTCAGCTGTGAAGGGAACTAAAAGACAGCTGATGTTCTTGACTAATGTCCTGGACTGAACAGACTGTCTTTCTAATGGCCCCGTGTCTCTCCACATTCAGCAACCAACAACATTCATTACGACTAATTAGAAAAGAATGGCCTCCCCACAGACCTTATACAGATCCACACAGACTGGCTCATCAGCCAGTGTCTCCATTCATTTCCCCCGTGTGTTTCTGCGTTCCGTTTGCCCAGTGCCTTGTGTGCCTGAAGCAAACCTTCAAGGAAGGACAGATGTTGAATAGCAGTCCAAATGTGTTTACATGTTCTCGAGGGACAAGACACACAGACCCCCCTGTGAAATTACACACATGGACTTTGGCAAAAAAAAAAATACAAACACATCAAAGATGCAAGGTGGTTTATAATGAGCACTTGTTCTGGAGTTGTGGTTTTAAAAATGAGTGTTAGACATGTGTTAGCGTTGCCACATGTGATTTCCACCTCATTTACTCTCAATTCAGATTACATGGGAGTCAGCACCTCGGGCTTAATAGGTTAATAAAGGCTAAAGTCTGTTGTTTTTTTCTTTTTTTAATCCTGCTTCTGTTTCCTCAGCATTTAGTTTCTTTTGTCTTAAAGACTGTTACAACATGCTCACACGCTTCACATGGAATTATCTCTATAAATTATTAGATTTTAATGTTTTATGGTCAGCAATTATTGTTGTTGCACCACCTGATGTCTGTTTTTAATCAATGTTATTGTCAGACTTTGATCATTCTTATTTGTAGTGTTTATGCGCCTCTGTGTGATTTGTTTTCCAGTTTATATATTTTTGTTGTGTTATCAGCTTCTCTAAAATCTCTAAAACATTTTAAATTGCATTAACCTGTACATAAAGAGCTAAAGAAATAAAACGTGATCGATTTATGCATTACATTCATTCATTTGTTTTATGTGTTCTCCACAGAAATTGCTCAGCTAACCAGCTGTGACAGTGGGATTGCAGAGACCCCAGAAACAGATGACTCGGTAAGCAATAAGAAATTGATTAGATTATTGATCTCCTCTATCTTTACTGCAGTTGTACCAGTGATTTTATCTTTTTGATTTACTTTAGTGTCTTTCTTTCTTCTCGCCCTCAGTCTCAGAGCCTGAGTGCAGCCTTAAGGTCCCGACGAAAACCATGTGAATTGGACTTTGAGATGACAAAACTCATTAGCAATGGTGCCTACGGGTAAGGTTTTTTATATATTTATACCAGATTATCTAATCTCTATCTCTTTTTTTAATTAATCCTTAGTTCTCAATTGACTAGTAAACCTTTTTTCTGCAGGGCTGTTTATCTGGTTCGCCACAAGGAAACTAAGCAGAGATTTGCCATGAAAAAGATCAACAAGCAGAACCTGATTTTGAGAAACCAAATACAACAGGCCTTTGTGGAGAGAGACATCCTCACCTTCGCTGAGAACCCCTTTGTGGTGTCCATGTACTGCTCCTTTGAGACTCGGCGGCACCTGTGCATGGTTATGGAATATGTGGAAGGTCAGTGTGCGGGTGTTTCATGTCAGAGTGCTGCTGCTGAAAGCAGTGTACTCAAATCACAAGCTCATCTGTAACTTCACTCCACTGATCTTCACAGGCGGAGACTGTGCCACCCTGTTGAAGAACATGGGTCCTTTGCCAGTGGATATGGCCAGGATGTACTTTGCAGAGACAGTGCTGGCTCTCGAGTATCTGCATAACTATGGCATTGTCCACAGGGACCTAAAACCAGACAAGTGAGATACAACAATCTTCTTCTTTTTTAACAACAATGCTGCATATTTATATGTAAAAAAAATATCATGGTAAAACACAATATGCATATGCATAACATGAATATGCATATATACAGTACTACTTATAAGTTTTTGGCACAGCAGTAGCAAGAGTACAAAGACAGTCCTGCAAATTATGCAGTAACTACATTCAGTCTGTGAAATGTCCTGCATAGACTTGCTTATTGATCATACCAAGATCATTTTAAAGCACCAGTGATTGAATGCATGTCATTTTGTTGGTCGTTTCCTATTTTTTCCTTGGGGCCCTGAGCTTTTAATTATTTTAATAGCTATACATTCAAATTGACATAAAGGGATATTTTCAAATTAACAAGTAACTTTGTGTCATTATTAGCTAAAAATATCTTTTGTACTGTGGTTCCATGACGTTCCTGCCAGCCTCAGCTGTGCTTGTGTTCAGATCTAATTACCAAGTTAGCAGCATGCTAACTGGATAAAAATGATGACCATGACTGATATTAAACCAGCAAGTGAACATTGTCTCAATGAGCATGTTAGTTGGAGGATGTTGACATTTAGCCTGAAGCATCACAGAGCTGCAAGTGTGTCTGTAGCAATGATGGTATATAAAGATAAATGACATTTTTGTACTTCCTTCCACTGTACAACAATTAAGCTAAATTACCCAGGACATGAGGTCATTTGTGCCGATGCAGTTTTGCTGTCCATCTTTAAGTGCAATACATGGTTCAGTTTATGATCTGTACTGGCAATTATGCACAAACCTCTGTGATATTTAATCTATTTCTTTCCCTCCTTTTCTTATTTTCCTCATGGTCTTCTTTGCCACAGTTTGCTGGTTACTTCAATGGGTCACATTAAGCTCACAGACTTTGGGTTGTCCAAAGTTGGCCTGATGAACATGACAACTAACCTGTACGAGGGACATATAGAGAAAGATGCCAGAGAATTCTCTGACAAGCAGGTAAAACTTGTGTCACTGCAGATATTATGCTCAGTCTGACAATATACAAAGCTCATCATGTTAACAGTATGTCTTGGGAATTGTGCTCATCTCTGTAGGTGTGTGGAACCCCTGAGTATATAGCTCCGGAGGTGATCCTGAGACAGGGTTATGGGAAGCCCGTAGACTGGTGGGCGATGGGAATCATCCTCTACGAGTTCCTTGTGGGGTGTGTGCCTTTTTTTGGAGACACACCGGAGGAGCTGTTTGGACAGGTCATCAGTGGTCAGTGTTGCCTTCTCTCATAAATATCCAGTTACAGCCTTGATATAAATGTTCTGTGCTCAAACCTGTACCAAAAGCTACCTTTTGACACAAACTCTGAATTTCTTCATTTTGTCTGATGTGTATCGTGTAAAGATGAAAAATCTTTTCTTTTTTTTGGTCATTACTTTGGTTAAAGTCTTTTTATGAGACCTATCTTCTGTTGCTAGAGGTGATTTGGTTGAAGTACCCCATCATCTGGCATGTATATTCTGTTTAGCCCAAGAGAGGAAATTCTCAAACCTCACTGAGATATGAATTAAATAATTGCAGTGACCGCATGGAATTACTTGATGCGCATTTATCTCAATTTGTTGAAGCATTTCCCTGTGGGCCAGCAACAAAGCAGATGGCAGTAAGTGGTTTAGCTTGACTTTAGACCACAAGTGAAGTTTTAATATTATAATGATGTTAGTTTTCCTTATTGTCTCGTGTGACAACAGTGCAGAGCAAGTCTTAACCCTGAAAACAGGATCTTTTTGTCTTGCCAGTGGTGTGAATAGTCCATGAATAGATGAATAGTTTTGTGTGGACAGTTGGACAGTTGGATAACAGCCCCTCTCTGTGCCATGGAAATGAATGGCGTGCCATGACTGATTTGGTTTTCTCTCAATCAAACTGTACCGAGCCTCTGAGAGTGACTGTTAATTAAAGGGGCCTACTCACACTGAATGCATGCCACCGTGGCCTCGGGCAGAACATACATATTCATAGCTCCCCTCCCAAATTTGATTAAAATGGGGGACACATGATGCACGGAGCAGACAAATCCGCATGGCACAGAAAGGCTTTTCACTGCTTATCCATGAGGCTTTTCACTTAAACTAAAACACATGTAAATGGCCTCATTCCCTATTATTCTTACACTAGGTTTAATGTTTCTGACTCTGTTCGTGAAGCATGTTACAGATTTGGACTTAAGTTAGTCAGAAAAATATAATTTAATTTCTTTTTTTAATCCTACTTGTATTGATAAAAAAAAAAAATGATGGTGGCGTTTCATGCCAACAAGAAATCAATGATCCTTGTAGCAGGTTGTGGACGGTAGAAAACAGATTGCGACAATGTCCTTCTAGTTTAAATTATATATTCATTTATTCCTTCTTTTCATATATTATTTAAGTGCAAATCTGTCTCTCAGTCATGTTTGTCTAACCAGTAAGGAGGTAAAGCTTTGGTTTTGTCTTTATTAAATACATGTGCAATCCCCATAGAATGCAGTAATATCATTTGAGCAGCCAAGATCAGTGATTTTATCACTATCAGCAACTGACTAGTAATCAGAAAATCACACACTTAAAGATGACAGAGTTGGTTCAGTTCATCTTAATGGGCTCAGCTTTTTGCTGACCAACATTTAGCATACTGACTTGTTTGAAACCTCTACAGACTATTTATTTTCGATTATTTTTCATCAGTAGATCTCTACTTTTATTATTCTTATCAATGTCTTACTTGTTTGAAACCTCTACAGACTATTTATTTTCGATTATTTTTCATCAGTAGATCTCTACTTTTATTATTCTTATCAATGTCTTACTTGGTGTACACCTGTCGGTCAGGATCAAACATGTTTGTATATGTGTTTCTTATTCTGACTGTTTGCATGTGCTGTGTGTTTGTAGATGAGATCAACTGGCCTGAAGGGGAGGATGCTCCACCTCAAGATTCTCAGGAGCTCATCACGTTGCTGCTCAGACAGAATCCTCTGGAGAGAATGGGCGCAGGTATAACACAAGGAGCAGAGGACATGTGGCAGAACCAGTATCTCGGCCAGGACTCGACAGGCTGCCATAAATTCTCATGTGACCATTGGTGCCACCTCAGCACCGCTCATTATTCTAAGTCACTGGGGGAAGAAATTGAGGTCATCCAACAGCAGAGCAGTTTATTCCGTGGTCTTTTCACCTCTTCCCTTTGATCAATTGCAATTATTAATTTGCCAGTCCGTGAATCTCGTTCCATGCATGATCAGGCAGTACGAATGTGCAGATCTGCAGACTGTAAAAGTGGCCATGACCTTAGACAAAATCTTTTAATAGGAGTGATGTGTGTAGACATTGCACCACAGGGACAGCCGGGGCCCCCTTGTTCATCTAGCTCTGCCCTCTCTTGGCTGCCATTCACAAAGGCTCCTGCTCCTCCACTAAAGGTCAGAGGCAGGAAATTGTACTGCATAATTTATAGTCATGACATCAGTTTTGGCCTGCAGCCACAAGGGAAGAGGAAAACATAGCATAAGCATTTCTTCACCTCCTGAGTTCAATGTGACCCACTATGTTTTTTCTGTCGTCTTGGGTGATAATGTGTCCTTAAATTGTAACCAAACTAGTAATCGATCTGTTTACACCATCTGCAGGTGGAGCTGCTGAAGTCAAGGAGCATCAGTTTTTCCACAACCTGGACTGGAATGGGCTGCTGAGGCAGAAAGCTGAGTTTATCCCTCAGCTAGAGTCTGAAGATGACACCAGCTATTTTGACAGTGAGTTATATCACATATGAGAGGCATGAGAGAGGCTAGAGATTTAATCAGTGCCCGACATATTCTTGAACAAATACAATATTTGTCATGTCTGTCTCAGAAATGCAGTGACTGTAAACTGATAAAAGTAAAGGGAGTTATAAAAGCCTGCAGTTTAGGGTCCTTATTATATTCCATCTTCCTCTACTTAAATCATCCTTTGGCACTTAGAATAACCCATAACAACTGAATGCAATAAAAAAAAAAATCTGAAATACATACTTCTTATCATTCCCAGCTCGCTCAGAGAGATACCATCACCTGGAGACAGAGGAAGAGGATACAAATGATGAAGACTTCAATGTGGAGCTGCGGCAGTTCTCCTCTTGCTCTCACAGATTCTCTAAGGTTTGTCCTTAAACTCCCCTCTCAAACACTTCCAGTCGTAAACCAACATGTTTACATCGTCATTACTGCCAGAGATGTTAGTGATGTAAATGAACGGATGCCTCATCTGTCCTCATGTTTTTCTCGTGGGAAAGAAAGCACAAGCACTTGCTATTTCATATGTAAATTTGTGTCCCCCAGCTCCCCCTTTACCCCTACAGTTTTACACATAGCTTTCGGCTTTGCATATATTTTACACTTGCAAATGATTTTTTTTTTCTTTTTCCACCATAATGTGGAACACAATACACAATACAGTCATACAAGGTGAGAGTCCTTGTGCTGCATTGCAGTATGCTCCCCTCTCGCATCAAAACAAAGCATTACAGCGTGTCTCTGAAAAGCAGCGGGGCGTCTTTGAGGAAGTGTTGAGCTCTGCTGAACCTTCTCCTCAGATGCACCTAATGCTGAAGCTTGTATGACACGTTTAAGTCTACATTAAAACACGGAGCGCAGCATTTCTGGTCTGCTCATAAATTCCTTGGTAAATAAAAGAATAACTGCAGGTATTATATCTTTATGTGCTCTCAGTCTGTTTTTTTCTTTCTTTCTTTTTTTTATCTGTTTTTAGAACAAAATGATGAACTAAAATCCTGTGTGGTTTTCAGGTTTACAGCAGCCTAGATTTGTCTCGTGGGCACCTGGAGGAGAAAGGAGAGACTGAAGAGAAGAAGAGTGAGAGCCCTCTGACCGTGGACTCTCTCAGCTGGACACCAGACTTCGCTGAGTTGTAAGTTAAAGTTAAATAAAAGGTATAGGCTTGATATTTTATTGTTGGTTGGTTAATCTCACGAGAGTCTCTTCTCTCTTTTCATTCAGGCCCTCGTTGTCCCACTCGACAGACACAGACAGTGTGAGTCAGGGCCCTGGCTGCCCCAGCTTGCTGCCAAAGTTTGCCATTTCGGCTGAGAGTGAAGGAGACGAGACCTCAGGCCTCGGTGACCCCAGCAAGGCCTCCTTCTCCATTGGAGAACTCCCGCAGGATGAACCTGATGCTACGACTCCAGGCAGCACTCACAGTGGAGCCACACTCTCAGGTACAAAATACTCACTGTTCTTTTGTGGGGGATATTTGTATATGTGTGTGTTTAATGGGGTAAATTGATAATCTCTAAGTTGCTTGAGAAAATGAATTTGTTGTGCAGTGCTGACTACACAGAACAAAAAACTGCAGTGTCCGCCGAGGAGCATTTTGTTTTGCGACTGTTTTACAAAGTCATCATAATCTTCCCAAGTATGATGATAATAACTTATTGAGGACGACTGAATGTACTTGTTTTTTCTGTTACAGATAAGTAGTATAGAGATAAATGTATGTTTGACATTTTAAACAATACATTTTATGTCTTTATTTCTCAGATTTGGATAAAGAACTGTTTACCATCCATGTTTGCAGGATCATACTGAAGCTAGGGTCAATATGTGTTAATAAGATGATCTTTTCATATACACTATTTATCTTTGTCCCAGTCTTTGTGCAAAGCTAACTGGCTATTATGGTACAGTTGTGATTTATGTCTTGATTTATCCAATGCAAGAGCAAATAAACCTATTTCCAAAAGGTCAGCTATTGTTTCAAAAATTACAAACAGTCACTACTGGATGAATTTATTCAATGTAGTAAATATGGTGTTTTTCAAAATTAGGTAGTTTCTCAGAACATCTGGACCAGCTGACGCCCAAAGGTGAAGGTCTGGAGAGCCCTGACAGTACCAGCCAAGCCTCTGTAGACCAGGCCCCTCTGTCCACGTCTCTGCATCCTGAGAGTGCTGCAGAGAAGACTGCAGCTGTGCTTAAAATCCCCAAATCTGTGTCAACTGGTACCCTTTCGCTTATGATCCCTGGGGGTGAGTCAACAACATGCATATGCATACACTAGACTGAAAATTGTTTGTAAGGTCCATTTACTGAGTGGCTGTGAGCAATTTGTGGGGTATAAGCTTCTAATAAAGTATGTGAGCAGGCAGGAGCAAGAGGTCATCAATGCAGGGAGAGAGAAAATCCTTTAAATATCAACCCCAAATCAAGTACAGTGAACCAGGCTCATGAGCTTTATAGCAACACTTTACTACTGACTAGAGCAGCAATTCAATTTTTTTTTAAATAAAATAACCTGGTGGTCAACGCTTTTTTATTTTTTTTATTTTCAGATATCTTGGGGGTGTCTCCTCTGGCCAGCCCTCTATCTCCTTACTCCCTCTCCTCAGACCCTTCGTCTCGAGACTCCTCTCCGAGCCGAGACTCCTCACTCTGTACCACCAACCCACGGCAGCCCGTCATCATCCACAGCTGTGGGAAGAAATTTGGCTTCACGCTGAGGGCAATAAGGGTGTACTCTTGTGACGGTGACATCTACACCGTCTACCACATGGTCTGGGTAAGATACCATTGTAACCTGTAGGAGACAAACATTGTCTATATCAGTTATGATAAGGATGGTTTCAGTGTGTGGGGGCAGTTAAACACAGTCTGGTGAGTTTCCCCACTGTAGTTTGGAGCTTGTGGGCTGGTGTGAAGTTTTTCAAAGCAGCAAAGACCCAACCACACTTATGTATTGACAGCAGATCACAAAAGCTGCTGAATGTGAACTGCCAAGAAATTGATGTATCACCCTGTGTCAGCAAGGGGGGTGTATGCACAGCTTTCAGAAATGCAGGGATTTTCCACGTGCATGAGAAACTGAAAATGAGTTCAAATAGAATAGAGGAACAATAAATCACTCAGTCAGTTTCGATTAAAAATTAAGTCACGTCATAAGTGACTTGAATTATTAAAGATATTGCTGTATTTTTTAAAAATAATTATTTATCAGATGAATATCTTCAATTCATTGAAAAGTCACAAAAATTTGATTTCTATCCAGCTGATGATTTACTTTGCTGTTTTGAACTGAAATGTCTGTGAAGACAAATGGATGATAATACATGTCTCTTGTGTCTATTTATCAGAATGTAGAAGATGGTGGACCTGCACATAAAGCAGGACTCAAAGCTGGAGACCTTATTACTCATGTCAACGGGGAGCCAGTCCATGGTCTCGTCCACACTGAAGTGGTGGAGCTCCTGCTCAAGGTAAATGAAAGTACTGCTGAAAGTACAACCATTTTCCCCTGGCAGTGCTTATTTGCAGTTACGCAACACAAAAGCCTGTCATTAACTCCAAATGCTGTGCATAATTTGTTTTAATACTAATCCCTTCTGCAATCCCAAAACACTGTTTTTGTCTGTAGTCTGCCCTCAAATATTACTTTGTATATAAAATGTCTTGATGTACTTTCTTTTCAGAGTGGTAGCAAGGTGGCCATCTCCACAACTCCCTTTGAGAATACGTCTATAAAAACAGGTCCAGCCCGGAGGAACAGCTACAGAAGCAAGATGGTCAGATGTGCCA
Source organism: Solea solea (assembly GCF_958295425.1). Lineage (NCBI taxonomy): Eukaryota > Metazoa > Chordata > Actinopteri > Pleuronectiformes > Soleidae > Solea > Solea solea. The sequence goes on from NC_081152.1 coordinate 5,841,819, forward strand.
AGAAGCCCAAGAAGGACAAGACACCAGAAAGGTCAGGAATTTGACAGATTGTTATTATTTATGTTGTAGGTGTGTGTTTCTTTATGTACTTATGTGTGTGGTTAATTCTTCATTCAAAGCCTTCAGTCAAGTGACAAATATTGGAACCAGTTAAGTCAGTTTTGTCTTGCCGATAGAAACAATCAATCAGTGAGGAAAGTGATGCCATCTTAAGTGTTGGGATGTTTCTGTTTCCTTTTAGCCTCTAGGGGGCACATAGTCATCACTGCAGAACTGTTTGAATGTGTGAGTGAAGGGTAGGATCAACTGGTTGTTTCATTTCTAAATGAGTTAGAGAACTTGGGAGAAAATAAAGTGTATATTACAGTTTTTTCATAGACGTGCATATTAAATTACAATATTACAAATTATCTGTTAGTTGACTTTTGGATGTCACTGGTATATTTTGTAGCAGTATTGCCAGAGAACTAAATAGATTTGTTTTCTTTCCAGGCGTCGCTCCCTTTTCAGGCGTTTTGCAATGCAGCCCTCTCCTCTCCTGCATACCAGCCGCAGTTTCTCCTCTCTCAACCACTCGCTGTCATCTGGTGAAAGTCTCCCTGGCTCCCCCACCCACAGTCTCTCCCCTCGTTCCCCAACTGCTGCCTTCCGCCCTGCACCAGATTTCGCACAGTCAGGTGTTGATCTTAACCTGTTTTGATGAGAGGAAAATATTACCCAGACTTTTCACTGTTTGCTTTTGTTTCATGTATCATGTTTAATCTCTGTTTTTATCCTTTTAACGTCCAGGTGGCAACTCCTCCCAGAGCAGCTCTCCCAGCTCCAGTGCTCCAAACTCCCCTGCAGGCTCTGGCCACATTCGTCCCAGCACTCTCCACGGCCTTGGACCCAAACTGCCAGGTCAAAGGCTTCGCCAGGGGCGCCGCAAATCTGCTGGTAGCATTCCTCTTTCTCCTTTGGCTCGCACACCTTCACCCACCCCCCAGCCAACATCTCCTCAGCGCTCACCCTCTCCCCTTCTTAGTGGACATTCTGTTGCCATTTCCAAGACAGCACAAGCCTTCCCAGCAAAGATGCATTCTCCACCCACAATTGTACGCCACATTGTACGCCCCAAAAGTGCAGAACCGCCTCGCTCACCCCTGCTAAAACGAGTCCAGTCCGAGGAGAAACTGTCTCCCTCTTACACAGGAGATAAGAAGCACCTGTGTCCTAGAAAACACAGTTTGGAAGTGACCCAAGAAGAAGTACAGGATGAGGAGCTGAGGCCCGGTGAGCGGGATTACACCATCCTGCAGAGCGTGGAAGAAACTGCCAGTGAGCCAATGGCAATCACTCGTGTGCGGCCTGCTGAGCAGGGCTGCTTAAAGAGGCCCACCAGTCGCAAGATGAGCAGGCAGGAGTCAGCTGAGGAGCTGGACAAGGAAAAACTGAAGTCCAAGATGGTCGTGAAGAGACAGGACTGGTCAGAAAGGAGGGAGTCTCTACAGAAGCAAGATGCCCTGCGAGAATCGGACTCATCTCCAATGTGTGGTGACGACAGGGATGAGAGAAGCCACAACAAATCCCAGCGCAGCCCAGAGTCTGGACCTTTGGAGGCCAAAGCGGCCAGCACCACACTTAAAGATGTTCTGTATAAGAAGCTCACCACGCGAGCCTCAGAGGGCATCGCCGAACCACCAGGTGGCAGCAGTGAAAGTGAAGGAGGACTCCGAACAGAGTGGCAGCACTCCAGACAGAGTAAAGACAATATGAAGCCAGACAGATTGGACTTCAAAGCTCCCAACATCGAGTTCACAAAGAAGAGGTTGTCATTTGAAGAGAGGGATGACTGCATTTGTCGACTATCTTCTGGCATCCATGAGAACCTCCACTTTGGCTCCACCAGGTCTAAGAGCCTGCAGCTGGACACAGCCATGTGTCATGACCACATGAAAGCAGGAATGGGAAGTGTTCTCTCCAGCCCCGACGGCCTGGCCCCTAAACATTTTACTGGTAGAGGAGAGAGCGCTGTGGAAAAACTGCAGCTCATCTCTGCAGCAGAGCCCTCTCTACGAAAGACTTCATCTGAATATAAACTTGAAGGACGCCACGTCTCCTCTCTCAAACCTCTGGAGGGCACCCTGGATATCGGCCTGCTCTCAGGGCCCAGAGTCTCCAAAACGGAGACATGTTTATCCAAAATGACAGAGAACACAAGTGACTCTTTTTCTGTGAGTCCTTCAATTTGGCTTCAGAGCCCCACTGAGAGACAGTTAACCATCCCCCAGTTAAAAAGTGCCGACAAACTGAAGAGCCCCCTGACTTGTTCCCTGAGCCCTGAAGCTGTTTCTTCTCTAAATAGTGCAGTTGTCTCCAAAGAGCAGTCAAATAATTCACCCACAGAAGCCAAAACCAGTAGAAGTGATGAGAAAACACATGAGAGACACAGTGAATTAGTAAAGACTCCATCCACAAAAGTGGAGACCTCAGCTTTTGGCATTAAACAAGAGAGCAGGACTGGTATGAAGGCCAGTTCATCACTGGTTCATGAGCATAGAGGCCCTCGGCACAGCTCCCACTTCTCCTGTGGAAAAACACCATCCATACGCGAAGTCAGCAATGAAGATCAGGAGGACGAGGTGGAGCAGGAAGTCGCATCTTACACCACGTCACAAAGTTCTGCCAGCTCAAAGGCAGTCGTTTGTTTCCCTTCACCAAGGCTTGAAGGAAACCGAAAAAGTTTCCCTGCACCAACCCAAGTGGAGCCTCCGGCTGTGGCTGCCAATGACGCGTTACCTGTCTCACTGAAGCAGAAAATAAACTCTGGTTTGGATACAGGTCAGTGTCAAAGCTCTGAGAAAACTCCAGAAAAAACAGAGAAAACTACACAGTACTCAAATGTGACCTCTGCTCCAGTGCTGAATGTACTAGACAACTGCACATCTATATCCGTTCCAGAGAATGTGCTTTCAAAACAGCAACTGCTGAACATCTGCTCTTCGAATACACAACCTCAGGTTTCTATCACGACATCAGCATCTGTGTCTGTGCAAGACTATAAATCCTGCGGTTCAAAACCAGAAGGACAGGACTGCTGTGAAAGGCCTGTTAGTAAAGACAGTGTACAATCTAATAGGTTCATTGTGAAAGTGGTCGATGATGGAAGAGGCTCTGACTCCAAGAAAGAAATCATCACATGCACCACAGTTGGAAAAGTGGAGACGACCTCAAAAGAGCAGCTGAATAGAGACACGTCCACAGTTAACACAAGCACCTTGTCTCAGAATGTTGCACTGAGCACGGACAGAAGGGATAGCACTGTGTCTGCAGGTGAGAACGAGAGCAGCAACATATCGTTCACCTCACCAAAGAACAATGTGAAAGATTCAGAGCCGCTCTCAAAAACCTGTCCAGCTGAAAAAACACCCCACAAATTATCTGACTCAGAATCCTGCACCCCTAAAAAACAAGACGGTGTTATTAGTGTGAAAGAGAACACTGTGGTGCTTTCAACAAAACAGAGAAGTTCTGCTTCGGCAACTGCAAATGAAAACGTTTGGAGTTCCAGTATTAATTCAAGACCTGTGAAGCCAGAGAGCGAGACAAAAGCACTGGAAGTGAAATCTCGCAGTGCAGAAGTTAAAGGCAGTCTAAATTTAAAACAGAGAGATCTGTCAAAAGAATCTGCACTCTCTACTTCAAACATTCAAGAAACCCATGAAGCCAAGCGGAAAGAAGCCTCGTCCACTGGAGCTGACGCAAAGCGGGAGGAGCCGGTGCAGCCGACACATTCTTCCACTCTTGCTGACGTGAAGCAGAAAGAAACGCAGCCCAAAAGCTCAGTACCAAGCACAGGTCACATAGGAAAAGAAAACACAGACTCAAAGCTAAAATCTCTCCCCCCAAGAAATGTCCTTTCTCCTGCAGCTCCAACTCTGGTTCATAAACAAAGTTTTGATGCCAAACATAAAGATCACTCGCCCAAAAACCAAGTCCCGATCCCTAGAGACCGTCATGACTCAAAACCAAAAGACGTGAACTCGCCTCAAACTGCTCCTCCACATCAGCTCAGGAAGGAGCCAATACCACATGTTTCCTCTCAGCCTGATCCACTGAAACCCGCAGCGAAGAAAGAAACACCTACACCGCTCAGTAGTGGAGCCAAGGTCTCTACCTGCACTGCTCCCCAGGAGACCGTAACCAAGGCAACCAAGGAAGTTACCAAAACTGAAACGCTCACACCGGAGAGTCAGAAGGGCCCTGACGCCAGGAACACCGCCGCTGACAAACAGGTGTCCTCCAGCCCCAAGGAGCAGGCGGAGAGGAAGAAGAAGGAAACCACTCAAGACGCCACGTCTGTACAGAAAAACACTAAACGAGACTCGACTCGAGCTGCTCCTGCTGCACAGAGAGACGCCTCAGACAAAGATGGTGGCAGGTGCAAGCAGCAGAGAGAGTCGCCACGTAGCTCCACTAACAAAAAGTAAAGGGAGGGAAGAGGAAATAGCAGCTCACATTCTCACTTTACAGAATCCAGACCATGTTGGAAGAGTTTTGTGCAAACATTATCATGCCGCCTTCTTTTTGTTGGTGTTTTGTTGTTGTTGTTGTTGCTCAAGGACCGGGAAAGCTGTTACATGCTGATGGGGAGAGGTGGGGCGCGTGTGAGTCCGTGTGCATTTTTATCATATGACGTGACATCACATGTAAATGTAGGTCATGACTGATTGATCATCTCTGGTTTGTTCTGGATTTACTTTGAAGTGGATGTCCTGTGAATCGCAGTATGCTTTGTGCAATCAGTATATATCGTTTGGGGGGGGTGGAACCTTACAAAGGCTGGGGTGGGATGTACTGTAGAGTCGGTGCCATAAATGATTCTGAATTGCACTCTTACTTCTACTCGAAGGACCTGACGTCTTTCAATGCAGTAGTCCACGTGATTCTATGAAATTAGCTAATGTATCACATGTTTAGTCTAATCAGATTACTTTTAAATTGGGTTTTTCTGCGGTGGAATGCACTGTTCTCTGCTTTTCACTTGAAACCACAGAATAATATTACAGCTGAATTAGTTTAGGGGCCTTAGATTTATGGGAAATAAAACTTGCTGTTCTTAGCAAGATCGTGGTGTTTAAATTCACATTCCTCTGACGTGTGCGTGTGTGTACATATCGTTTTGATTTTTTTTTTTAACGCAATATGGTGTAAATATGATCAACCTGCGATACATGGGCTTACATGATTGTTGTTTGTAGTATATGTATAGGTTTTTGCAGTGTCATATTTGTATCGGGAGTATGGCGCTCTGCTTGAAAACTCTCTTCTAAACTAAGCTACTGTGATGTACGTCATCAAAGGCTTCGTCTCCGTGATTTAAACGTGTTCCAAAATTAACTTGAGGGAAAAAAATGACAAGGCATTAAAGGGTAACTGGGCTATTTCTAAAAAAAAAGAGAGAAAAAGAAAAGAGAAAGAAAATGTAGCATTCTATAACAAAACTGTGAGGATTGTCAGCGTTTCCCAGGAATGTCTTTTTATCAGCGATGATGTGTTTGTCGGCTGGCGACAGCTTGAATAATGAGGAATGTGTAAAATATGAAATATTGTGTTGAAAATGACATGAACCAGCAGTTCTGCACACGTTTGCCAACAGTTTTTCCTGCAGTAGAGTTCCTCTCTTTTTTTGAAGGAGTTTGGACTTCATCCGTGGTCACGTCCTCCATCTGTGCAGCTCAATCATGAGTAAGTTCACGTACACGCAGTGTGTCACTGTTAGTGTTTCTAAAGAATTTAGATGTCGGGCTTTGGTCAGTGTTGTTAAAGTCACGTGTTAGTGTTTCCAACTCTTCAGCTAAAGATTTTATATAAGGAGACGTGATTATTCACATCGTCATGTCGACAACATACGGATGTTAACGTGCAAATACTTGGTACTTCACGCTCTGCAGTTTAAATACACACATACATCAACAAGAAAACTAGTTTAGGACACTAAGTGTTTAATGCAGTATTGGCTCTGTTGTGCTGGCTATTTAACAATAATCTTGTCTACTACATATACTCAAACACTTTATATTTAACAGGACACAGAGACAGTGAAACACACCGGCAGAGATTCTATTGTGGACAGAATCTGACGTGTGCTTTTGCGTTCAATATTTTAACGTGTGAGAAAAAAAAATGCACCTTAATTATTTTTTGCCACAGTCTGTTCAGAATATATGAGTAAAAATGGAGGAGAATTGGAAGCGAGGACTGTTTATAAATTCGCCACATGTCCGTCCCCGACTGCTCGTTGACAAAGGACATTTAAAACACGCAGTTTTGTGACGACTGACATTTGAATCCTCAAAGCACATTCAATGTTTGTTTACAGAGCATCATGGATGTATAGTTTGTATATTGTTGATTTGCCAAATCTATGTTCTGTGTCACAGATGATGATGTTGTTTAATAGTAGTGTGAGACGTCGCGCCTTCGCCACCAGGGTGTTTAATAAGAACATTTGTTCGTGCAGTAATCACTGTCTGTTCATACGTCGGGTTGTTCTTCTTCGTCTGCTCGTCTTTTCAATTGTCCCCTCTCTGTTTTTCCTCCCCCTGTGCAAAACTAGTATTAGATGAACTTGCTTACATTGGTTTGTCTTTTAGAAAAATGTGCAATAAAAGTGTTTTGAGTTTTGTATTTTGCTCAAGGAAAGCTCTATGGATGTCATAGATGTTGTATATTAAAACAGATATTTATACTTCTAATGTTGCATAATACTAAAAATAAAATGAAATGGTAAGTTATTCTTATTTTCTGTTTTCTTGGTAAATATTAAAGGGCAATACAGTAAAATAATTCCACTTTTTTTCGGTCACATATTGACAAAATAACTCTTGTATGATAAGTCTCAGTTAAAAAGACAAATAAAGAAAATAAAGACAAATACGGCCGTAATTGGGCAAATTACCAGTCAACCTTCCCACCATAAATGAATTAGAATAATTGTAATGTAATAATTGTGTTTGGGATTTCTTTGAGCAGCACTTCGAAGAAGAATTATGCATTTTATTTCAAGACTTTCCTAGAATGAAAACATAATGGAGATGCGAAGAAATGTTTCACTTTATTTCTCTTTCAATATCCTACATGTATACATATAGATATATGATATATGTTGTAAAGTGGGACGCCAACAGGGGGCAGTGTGTTGCCATGAGTGCACTGGCTGCTCAGAACAGGCCTTCTGTTATGCAACATATATCCAGGACAGATAGAGAAGACGAATGTGGAGCAACATGGCAAACAGAATAACAGAAATCCAATCAAGATAAGGCTGAATGTGATACAGCTGCATATTTTAACTGCCTCAGATTACTCTGAGGCAGTTAACACTAAGTCCAAACAGTAAAACCAAAAGGTCATTCATCTTTATTCTTCTTATGCTTTTAGTGCCAAACTAAATTATTCATAACCTACTCGTTATAACCTATTTATGAGTAGATTAGAGGTTATTTAATGTATATTTTTGCCACACTTAGCCACCTAAAGTCCCTGTTGATCCTCGGTAATTGTCTTTAACCGTGATTACAGAAGATGCAGCCGCGTCCCACCAGACTGATTACTAAGCAAAAAAATATGAAACAAAGGATTGAATAAGAAGAAAGACTCTTAAACCTTGGGAATGGGGCAGAGAGTGGGTTCACCATGAAAGATCAGTGTGGTAATTTATGATCATTAACCGGCCATGTGCTCCATCCTTCACTTGTTTCTCTGCTGGGAGCAATTTCTGCCCCACTAGGTATTTCTGTCCTGTGTGTGTCATTGCATGTGTCGACCTACACTTTATCTTCATAGCCGCGGTCTATACCACGTTAACTCTTCCTTAATCTCTGTATATTAAAATTCTGTTTGCCCCTGGCACTATTAACGTCTCACCTTCTCAGATTATGTACGTAACCTGGCAGGAAAACTGACACCGCATTCACATTTTTGCACATAAATCAAATCCCCTCTGTACAAGTCGTCCTCCACTGCTGTCTTCTCGTTGCGTCATTGTCCCGAGAAACTTTTTTGGCACTTGGCTTTTCCATGACTCCAAACCCTCCCACTGCCTTAATTCCACTTAAAAAGACAACAAATGGTATTTAAATCAATAGATTGTGAGGATATTAAAACACGGCCTGTCTAAGGTCCATGGAGCTGCTCCCCCAGAATGAGGCCTGGTTACTCTGTAATCCATTTCAGAGAGACTGATCAATAGTAATGAGGTGACCCGCCATGTTATCAGCAGTGTGAGGAGTGAGGGGGGGGGGGGCATATACGTCAGTATGTGAGTATAGGCATATAGGTCACTATACGTGTGTGTTTGGCTCCTGTGGTGGACACGCCTCCCCAGCGACTTGCTGAATTTGACATGATTTGAAAGTTAATTTTTAAACATTTGGCAACTTATGTAATCATTCAAATATGACAGGTTCTGCAGCGTCACATTTTCTGTGTGTGTGTGGGGGGGGGGGGGGGGGGGGGGTTAGAAAGTCAGAAGAGATGCTTCTATCATCTCAGGGTGCCATAAATGTCAAAAAAAAATGTGTCAATCCATTTTAAATGTTCTTTCCAGTCTGGAGCAGAAGAGCTACTGAAGCACCTGGTTTTGCCTTGTGTGCTGCTATAAAAGCACTTTTATATATCCCCCCCCCCCCAAAAAAAAAGTTATGACATGTACGTGCTAAAAAAAAAAAAATCTTGATTTCCTCCTTGAAAGATTTAACACGCCATCAGACGGCATGAGAAAAGAATGAGTGTTATAGCTGGAGACGTCGATGTGTTGACAACAGTGGTGGGAACATTGCTTGGCTCAGTGTGTGTAGACACATGCAATCTGACACACAGATACACAAAGCCACTCTGGCCCACATTAACTTTTGCTGCTGGAATTTGTTCCAGTACATTCTGTGATTTGGGGAGAAGCCAGAACTCTGGGCCAGTTCTCATATCTCATGTTGCAACTAATGGCTTCTTGTTGAGCTCTAAAGTTCAGCCACTGGCCCATCACGCACACAGGGAGGGGTGAGTCTATTATGTAGGACAGGGTTCACTCTCATAAAAGAAATATTAAAAAGCCACCGCCTCTGCATTAGGGGGAGTTGAGCAGCAGTCCTCATGGTTTGTGCTTTCCACTGTCTTTGCTGTTTGTTTTTTTGTTTTTCTCCAGGGTGATTTTTAAGGCATCGCTGTAGAAAAAGGTCGTTTATGGTTGAGTTATATCCTCAGGGTTTTAACAAACTAATGTTTTGGGGTTAGCTGCTCTCGGTCCTGAGCTCCTGTCGCCAGTTGAGCCGACAGCTTCAAACACAACATGATGATTTGACGCAGTCTCTTCATCTGTGGAACACTTCTGCTTTATTGTCCGATGCCTAGAGGAGATTACAGAAGTCTCACGAGTCAAGTTTTACGTCAACATTATATACGTTTCCCGTCGACTGCTGGGAAGTAAATATCAGGAGTTATTTCACACAGGAAAAACACTAGGTGGCGCTAAAGTACATGTCACCAGAGAAGGATAACAAGGTGCAACCTGATGACGTGGATGACTTGAATAAAGAGTGCAAATCTTTACACTTGTATATAATCCTTGCTGCTTCAGCGTTCGTGGAAGAATGTTGTTTTTCCCTCATCCGTCCACACTGATCTCCTCGTGCTTTAAATGCAATATTTATTTATTTATATATATTTATTTTCTCTCTCTCATTTCCCCTTGATAAACACAACTTTACTGTGAAAGAATGTGATGGAGTCATCCATCAGTAACTTGCCTATTGTAGCTTTAACCGTGTAACCGTTCAGATTAACCGTTCAAGTAATCTGATTACTTTTGATCATTAGTCCAATGATCTGATGTAGCTTCTACAAAAAGTGTGCGTGTGTGTGTTTACTTGTGATTGTTACCTCTTTAGGACACTGATCTCGTCAGGGCTTGTAGTCCTCATGAAGACTAAAACCTGGTCCTAAAGAGGCAGAACATAATTTCTGAGGAACTGGTTACATTTAAGGCTAATATGTGACTTTAGGTCAGGTTTTTCTATGTGTGTGTGTGCAGCAGCTGGCTGGGTGTGTGAGTGAAAGTTTAGATACATCATCCAGAGGTTGTGGGCACCCTCAAATGTCAATAACAGAATATTATTTTCAGAATTCATGGAAGGGCTTGTGTTGCAACACAGAAATAAACCTTCAGCTATAACAGTTTTACTGCAGCTGTGACGAAACTCTCTGTTTGACCATGAGGCTGTTTGTTGTTCTGTTCTATGATTATTTTCATTGTCGGCGCCATTCTGATGATTTATCTTGATTATCGGTGTTTGTTTACACTTTGATTGCTTTGTTATGTTTATGGAGTCTCTATAAGGGCGGCTGCACACGTATGTGTGACGGGGGGAGATTACACGGTTTTTACCGTTATACAAGTTTACAAATAATTACATCACTAGTTTATCCACCCTGAAACTAATTAACAATGAACAAAAGGGATTCAACCCAAAGACGTTAGGACAGGTCTTTGTGGCTAAAATCACATTACATTCATCATCACTTAATCTGTTTATTATTTTCTGGATTAAGTGATTAGATGTTTGTGTCATTTTTCTCACATTAGTCCTGGAAAGTGAGGCTATGTTCAGATTACCAGCGACAGTGTTCAAATCTGATTTATTACAGGTCAACTACTGTCTCATATATGAATGTGAAAACATATCTGTGAGACTGCTCATTATTCAAGTACGATGTATAATAATAATATATACATTTACTCTTTTTTTTAGCCTTTTTACGTAGAGGTTAGAATTAGTGACATGGTATACTTCCGTGTGCAAGCGTGCAGCCCAGATTTTGGAGCCATGTGCAAAGAGCTTGTTGTGTGCGCGTGGACAGCACATGCACAAACTGAACTCCTGTCCCACCAGTAGGTGGAGTATTAAGCCCCGCTCACCAAGCAGAAAAAACATTTCGACAACAGGAGACTTAATCGCCGCCAAGGAAAGTCATCCGAGCCTCGAACCGGCTGACACTCCGACTCCTCTGCCCGACAGGCCTCGAATCAGACGTGTACGAGGGAGCTGTAGCATCGTTCTCTTCTTCTTTGTTGTACTTAAGTGAACTACGGTGGCCTTCACAGACCAGAACGAATGCTCTTCGTCATGTGTGTAATTAGCTTCCTCTTTTAAAATGGCTGGTTTGGGTGTTCAGGCTGTTGCATGGCAACATGGCTGCCTCTGTAACGCCAGAGCACTTGCCTCAAATACATAGAAAAGTCTTATTCCAAGGCAGCAAACACTAAATCATTTTGCTCATACTTAATACTAAATGTGACACACTGGACCTTTTAAGATGAAGAACATCTTGAAGAGCCACTTCGTTGTCCACCGCTCGCCACAGGAAATGGATCCTTGGCTTATCAAAACAAAGACCAAGCTGCAGAGAAGATTACAGTTAAAGTTATGACTTTTTGCACAAATTGGACCCTCGTCATGTTTTGTATTGTGAATTGGCTCACTATTGTTAATCCGTTTAACTGTCAAAGAGGAGCAAAAAACATGCACCTAACAAGCTCAAATGAGTGAATTGTCTACTTTTCTTCCTGAAAACTAAGGTGAAAGCTGAGTGTGAAGCAGCGTGTGATGTGGTGATGTTGCTGTGTGAAGTTGAGGCGAGCTGCAGGAGTTAAGTGCTGATTATCTGTGGGTGTATCGCCTCCAGCTCCTCTGTCATTAACCACTTTCTTTCGTGTCTTTGTGAAGCAAAGGCCCTGAAGTTGTTGTCTGAAATCATCTCCACTTGATGTAGAATGGGATTTCACACACAGACAACATATGGCTGTCACATGATCAGCATGATTATGACCCTGTGTTGCACAACGGGCCGCAACAGGGCAAAGGTCACATCTCTCGTCCTAAGATGTGACCTTTGCCCTGTTGTGCAACACAGGGTCAGAATATCATTGTGAGCTTTGCAGGTTTATTGCAGTGAGCTGAAAATGAGGGGAAATTTCACGTTCTGATGCCTGATCTCAGCTGACCACACTACTCTGTTTGTCTCCTTTTGGTTTCCCTCAGGCCGAGCGTGACCCGAACAAAACTTTAAATAACGCACACACAGTGAGTCTTTGTTTTTCAATGAGGGCGCTGACACTGCAGGGTCAGTTCTGAGCGCCGGTGTCTTTGCAGCACATTCTGTTTTAATGAAGTGTTTTAAAAGTTGTATTTAGAAGAGTTTACAAGCACAAGTCACATCAGGATACAGCGTGGAGAGTGTGAGAGAGATGGTGGCGATGGAGGGCAAAAAAAAAAGGGAGGAGATGAAGATTCCCCCCCCGCCCCCCGTCTGCGCTGGGCTCAGGAGAGTGAAGAGTGACACGACCTCGGTGTGGTCCCACACCCACACCGAGCACATTAATGAGCGCCTAAGAGGGATTTAAGGTCCGGGGGCTTAGTGCAGATCAGGCGCTGATTCTCTGCCTCAGGAAAAATAGGACGTGAGTCTGAGCCACCAATTACAGAGGCAGTGGCACATGCTGGGGGAGACGCACGGCTACGGATGTGGCCGTGTTCCAGAAGAGGAAACATGTTCATTTAATCTATTTAGTAAGGGTGTAAAGTTGCGGAGAAAAAGTGGAGAATCGATAGTCAGTTGTTCTCACATGTGGCCCGGAGGTTTGTGGGCCACATATATATATATATATATATATATATATATATATATATATATATATATATATATATATATATATATATATATATATATATATATATATATATATATATATATATATATATATATATATATATATATATATATATATATATATATATATATATATACATATATATATATATATATATATATATATATATATATATATATATATATACATATATATATATATATATGTATGTATGTAAAAAAAAATATATATATATACAAAAGGCTTCAGGGTGCAGTGAATGATATAACAATTTTCTTATTTTGTAATCTGAAATAGTTTGATGATAGTGGAGGCCACAAAGATGAGCCAGACTTCATCAATAATAGTCTCTCAAATTATAGCCAATCCAAACTAAATATATTGAATATCAATGTTTAACATGTCCAATTCATACCAATGCATTTATGATTAATACACTCCAAGTGTGACATTTATTTTCATTTGGGCAGAAATTGAATCTAAACAAGAGTTTTTATGCGTGTTAACCCCCTCAAAATGAATATTAAACCACAGATATAATAATAATAATCTGAAGGAAAACAGTAGGGTCAAGCCAAACAACGTTTGTTGTTTAATGCTAACCGAAGGCAACCAAAGTTTCAATAGAGAGATGAACTTCTTGTATAAAGAGTAAAAATACAAGTATCTTACCAGAAAATGACTCTGGGAGTCCCCTTTTAAAGTATAAAGTGTATGACATTTCCTGTACTTTTTCTGATGTTAAAGCATTTAAAAACTCAGGAGTTAGAATTTAGTGACAGTAGCTCAGTGGTAAAGTGAGTCATCTTTCAACTGGAAGGTTGTGGGTTAAGTTCCTGGCTCTGCTGGTCTATATGTGTCCTTGGGCAAAGACACGAGTCTGACACATAGATGCACTCTGTGAATGTGAGAGTGATTGAGTGAGAACTCTAGTGTAAGTCATTTACCAACTCTTCATCTATTGATTTTATCCGGTAGTAACAAGTACAAGCTGAACAGTTAATCAGCATTTTTTACAGTACGTAAGTACAGTAACAAAGTAGAAATACTGCATATAGATGTTGCTAAATCTTACATACTGTAACTTTAAAACACATAAAGTGATACAATGTATACAGTGACACAAAGTGCTGTCAAAACAATCAGTGCTGTTTACTGCTTTATTAAACTGACATTCACACTTTATATTGTAATCCTAACTTAATTAAACACGGGGACCATATAGTTTAACCTCAGCCTTTTCCTTTGATTTAACGGTGCAAGAGTCAATAATCTGCATATCCAGCTGTAAATGAACCACCATCTGTCGTCATCATTTAATATGCAAAGACCGGCGTTAAAAGCCAATGTTCTTAACGTTAACGTCCAGACGTGAGATGCGCGCCTCTGTGAGCGAGCACCGTCGTAATGTGACTTTGGATATAATTTGACAAATAGTCCCATTAGCGTCTAATGGGACTATTTGTCATACGATTATTCCAAGATAAATACATGAGGGCTCCCTGTAATCCCTGAAGTCAAACTAATTTAATTCTGACCTCAATGCCTTAAAGTTACAGCTGGTCAGTACAGGACCAAAGGGTGTTGGCCCGTGTTAGCCTCATTCTTCTTCAATCTGTTCAATCTAAATATATTAGTTTTTGGTGTTTTAAGCTATATATTTATATATATATATATATACATTTATATACATATATATAAATTCAGCCCGGGGCAAAGTAAAAAATCCCCCTGGAACTTCTTCTGTCATCAACATTTTTCCACCCTTTCTTTGCTGTGATTTTCACAAGATGAAGAGTACGAGTGAATTCAGTTATTTATTTCCAGAAACATATTTTTATACGTGTACACTCGAGGAACAAACGACAACATAGGAGGCTTAACCTTTTATTAGGTTAGTGTAGTGACCCGGGTTTTTACTCTCTGCATGTAGTTTGCATGTTCTCCCCCTGTGTGCGTGGGTTTTCTCCATGATTCTCTGGTTTCCTCCCTAAGGTCCAAAAACATGCAAATTGACTGCATCTGTCCAGGGTGTGACCCCGCCTTTCGCCCTATGTCGGCTGGGATCGGTACCGGCGACCCTCATGTGGAGGATGAAGTGGAAGAAGGTGAGTGAGAGTCCAACCACAGGCCAGTTTCACATTCTCCACAAGTCTGCAGAGACGGCTGCATAGCTCCATGCTCAACACACATTTTCCGGTCCAGTTGGTGGCGCACTATTGTTTTGAGGAGGAAACCAGGAGATTCAGCGGTAACCACAGCCTCGCAAAAGTAATGCTCATAGAATTCAACATTCAACAATTAAACACAGAGAGGGAGAGAGAGATGGTGGCACACATCGCACATGGCAAATGTGTTTTGTTTGATTTGCGGGAGCGGCAGAAAAGATCATTGGCACCTCTCTTTACCACAATAAGTGACATTTACACCAACAGGTACATCAGGCGAGCTGTAAAAATCATGACTGACTCTTCCCACCTCCGTCATCACCTCATTACCAGGCAGCCATCTGCGAGGACGCTGCCGTGAGTCTGAGTGAAGGTCGAACAGACTGAGCAACAGCTTCTCTTTCTCTATGAACAGAGCTTTAAAACACTCTCCATGTGCTGCCCACTCTGCACTCACACACCTCCACGCACTTAACCTGTTAGCAGTTTATCACCGTATAAATTTCATATTTACACCTTGCATTTTTTAATAACTTGCTGTCTGTCGCGTGTGTGTGTGTGTGTTTT
The DNA here is from genome assembly GCF_958295425.1 of Solea solea. Taxonomy (NCBI): domain Eukaryota; kingdom Metazoa; phylum Chordata; class Actinopteri; order Pleuronectiformes; family Soleidae; genus Solea; species Solea solea. The sequence continues at coordinate 5,857,260 of NC_081152.1, forward strand.
AAAGTGTGTAACTATGAAACAGAGTGTGTGTCTGTTTACCAGAACATTACAATGGGTGTGAGTTTCTGGTGAGAGAATGAAAAATCAAATGTGACAACAACTCCGAGGATGAAGTATTTGCCTCTTGCAGCAGCTGCGAGAGCCAATGTGAAATGTTGATTATTGACGCGGCTGCATAGTGGCTAGCACTGTTGCCTCACAGCAAGAAGGTCACTGGTTTGAATCGTGATTTGACCGAGGGCCTTTTCTGTGCAGAGTTTGCACGTCCCCCAATTTTGTATACAAAAAGCGTGTTGCGGTGCGCATGGACAGTGCATGCGTGAACTGAATTTGGCTAAATACGGCCAGACTCCTCTGTTAAATGTTGAGATTTTAGACATTTCCTTTGCTAAATGTTGGAGATTAACATGTTTTCAGGATTTTTAAGTCTGATTTTTAACTGATCTACAGTTGTTCAGTTTGATTCTTGTGTCGGATGTTGCGCTCATGACCAATCAGTGGCCGGCAGTCTGTCCACATCACATTTTACACTATCCCAAGTAGAGTAATGCTCAGTGCTGTACAATGGAAAAGCACCATTTCACTCATATAACTATTTAACCACTTTAATGTATCCCCTTGGAAACCATAGTGTTTAAATTTGGCTAATAAAATTACAGACAAATTGAGGTCTCTGCAGTTCTATATGAACTCCAGCACCAACAACAGCCCACACTGCAAAGAAACCTGAAATATAAAGAGTCTCAAAGAGAATCGGTCAATAAATGCCATAAAAAGACATTATGAAGTGTGTCTGTTTGTGCTCTTCTGATCAGAGAGGACAAAGAGCTCCAACCCCTTAAATGTAAGTATTTTAACAACCTGCAGATGAGTCAACAATCCTCTGTTTTTATTTCTACTACAGCTTTAAGGAGACTAGCAGGGAAAAGCTATTAAACAAAAACAATCCCAACTGTATGCTTTCAATTTTCTATAGAAGCTGCTGTGTGCAGTGAAAAAAAGGCCAAAAAGAGTGTTATATAAACACAGTCCCTGCACACACAGGCCAAACAGCCACAGCTGGCTGAACTTGCGTAACAGGCCCTGGCTCAGACTCTGAGTATGCCACGGTTTGTGGATCAGTGGAAATCTGCTTTGGTTCAGTCCTGTGTCACAGGCTCCTGCTGCATGGCCGTGAAACGCTTGGATTAACTAAAGTGCAGGAGAGAGGTTGTCCCAGATAAGTACTAATCAAAAGAGACTCTTTAGCCACCATTCGTCTCCAAAAGCCTGCATGAAACTTGGGGGGGGGGGGGTCATCTGAAGGTCAATGTACTGTATTGTGTGTTATGATGAGTTGAATTAAACGCTCTTTGACTTTGCATGGGAAAGTGAACACACTCCTCATGTCATGATGATTTAATTCTTATTAAACAATCAAAGCACAGTTTTTCTGATCCACTGCCAAACAGCACGGCAAATGATATGTGTTTGTTCGTAGTGGCAGAACAACATTCACTATTGTATTGTCTAAGCCAGGGGTCTCCAGTGGCTCCCTGTCCCTTTCCAAGTAGCTCGCCAAAGGTTTCAATAATCGAACTTAAACCTGCTTACATTTTCACTTCAAGCTCCCCTTCAGGCTCATTCAGTTTGTTTGTTTGGGTTGAAATGAGCTATGAGAATAATGTTAAAAAAACAAACCGCTCTCGGCCATTTTCATTTTGTCAAAGCAGCTCCCAGAAGAAGCCAATAAAGTTTAATAAGAACATACGAGAGCTGCAACTAACAATTCTTTTCATAATCGATTAATCTGTCTGTTATTTTCTCAATTAATTGAGTCATTGTTCTTCCAGAAAATGACAGAACATGTTGAAAATTCTCAAACCTGGAAATGATGATGTTCTTAAATGTTTTTGTTTTGTCCACAAACCAAAGTGATTCAGTTTTAGTGGTTTCTTTGTAATATGGAGCAAATAAACCAGAAAATATTCATATTTAAGAAGCTGGAAAGTCAGAAAACTTGTTTTAATAATGAAAAAAAAAAACTCATTATCATTTTACATCATTTTCAGCCCAAATACACAGATTATGAGAATCCTCATGTGGGTAAAATATCAAATACACTACAGATTGTGACAGAGACAGATATTTCCTTCAGCTGTTAGTGGAAAACTTAGTAAGAGTAAATAGACGTTACATAAGTGAGAAGTTGCTTTGTAAGAAAAAAAAAAAAAAAAAAAAATCAGTATTGTGTTAACAACTTGTTTTTCCAGAAAAAAGGTAGCTGCACAAACAAAGTGCATAGGTGAGTAACTGAGAACTCCACCGTGTACTCACCTCGCCTCCATTATGTTTGTTTACCACAGCATATAATGTGTCCATTAATGCCACTGAAGCGAGAAAAGCGGGAAACTAATTCTCTTAATTTCATACCTAAATACTTTGCGTATGAATAAGGTCATTTGCTGTGATGGTGGAATTAGAGCTTATTTGCCAGAAGCACTTTCCTTGGCATGAATGTGGAGGAAGGCCGTGCACTAACAAGTGCATGTACTAAGAACAACCAGGCACTGATTAGTAGGTAATGCACTTACTTGCAGTAAAACGCCCTGCCGTATAATTGGAATAGCCTGTATTTGCCTGGCTGCGTCTGCCAACATGGCACAATCTCAACAGTCACAGAAGGAACGCGTAGATTACAGCTGCGGCTTCATCGGCTTAACATCCAACACAACAACGAGCTACTGTTAAATAGAAACCGGAGGAAAAATACAGCGAGTCGAGCCCTTTAATATAGTCCATGGTCACATTTGTGTTGAAAACATGTTTGTGTTAAGCAGATGTGCGGTGCAATTGTACAGACTGTGACAGTTTCTGTTCTATACCTGGTGCAGATTTGATTTTGTTGGACGCAGAGTCGAGTGCGATGTGTCATTCTCGCCACTTTCCACATCCACGGAGAGTCACTCTGTGTTTCCGCTCCTGTGCACATCCCTGCTCCTCCTGTTCATACTTCGACAAGAGTCTGTGTCAGCTGAGTGTTTTCTCACACGCATACTTCATCTCACGTGTCATTTTAGGAAAGTCAGCTACAGACTTTTCACAGGTGGCAGATCCATCCATCCGTCCATCTTCTAGCGATTTATCCTCCAACACGAGGGTCGCGCTGTGCCAATCCAGGCCGACATATGGCGATAGGCGGGGTATACTCCGGACAGTTCGCCAGTCCATCACAGGGCCACACATAGAGACTAACAACCATCCACTCTCACACCTACGGTCAATGTAGAGTGTGCAATTTACCTAATCCCCATATTGCACGTTTTTGGACAGTGGGAGGAAACTGGAGAACACGGAGAAAACCCATGCACACACAGGGAGAACATGCTTGTTTCCGACCTGGTTGGGAACCCAGGTCTTCTTGCTGCAAAGGCAAGACTTCTAAACCATGTGGCCCCAGATTTATTCCCAATAAGATACTTTTTTTTCATCCTCTTCACAAAATATGCTTCAGACACTGGTATAGTGAAATTAGTATAAAGATGATCACATAACCTGGTATATACAGTAGAACAGTATTTCTAATTTTCCTCCAAGTACCACCAGAGGAAGCTTGCGTATTACTAGTGGTAGACATTACCGAGTTGAGTTCAGTAGACTTCTTCATATAAGCTCAAGCAACTGTCTTCTTCAGCTATGTTTCCACCAAGTAGAATGTTTCAGTTTGGTACAGTATGGAATGTATTTTTTGTGTGTGTTTCCATTAGGATTAGCACCAACATATTCAGCCCCAACTGTTCCATTTTTCCACAAAATGGTACGTTCAGGGTCCTCCAAATCGTTGCGATCTGTGTAAATATCTCACGGAAGTCGAGGCAAACACCTCAAATTCCATGAGTGTATTCTCATACAAAGCTTTACGTCTTGTTGAGGCAAACGTCTAAGAACAGAGCAGGCAAAAAAAGAGCTGCTGGACGTCCTCCTTTGTTGTCTGTTGTGTCCAATTCATCTGCTTTGGCCATTGGGCGCAGCGCACAACCTGCCTACCAAGTTATAAGGTACTGCTCTCAGTGGAAACACAAGCCTGACCCACAAGCACTTCACCATTCTGTACCATGATGGAAACACAGCATTTGTTTTTTTTTGACCACAACAACTTGAAAACGGATAGATGAGGAAATCCATGTCACACAGACCCTAGCCGTCCAGAAAGTATGACTCGACCCAAACAGAACAAAAACAAACAAAGGGAGTCTGTGATTCTCAGTCATCCAGGCTTTTACGGTTGAATGGAATGGTGTTTCCAGGATATTGTAGCCCATGGTTGTTGTTGGTGGTGATGTTTTACTGCAGTTGGCATCTGTAATGTCGCATTATTACCCTCATCTGGATGTGATTTATCATTTGTATGTCTGTCTGTCTCCTCACTTCTCACTTCTTTAGGCGTGTAGGATTTGCGTTGCTGTTGATGTGAATATCCTTTAACGGTCTTTTTTTTTTTTTGCTCTTATTCTTCGCTGAACATGGCCTGTGTGCTGAAACTGAGCAAAGATTTGGAGGCGATTCTCCGGAGCGAAAGCTGCGTGAGCTGATTTCTCACACTGTGCAGACCTGTGGCGACAGACGAGTCAGGCTGCAGATGTTCACAGATTATAGGCTTGTGCAATAATCAGCTTGGTGGAGACGTGTTCACTCTCTCATTACGTGACGCGCTTGTGTGTGTGTGACAGACATGAGATGCAACAATCTTTATCCTCGCTGGAGACGACACAAGTTTATTTCTTCGCCCACCGCGTAAAAGTATGAGCTGAAAGCGTGTGTGTGCACCGGCGCAGTTTTGTCAACACTCATTTCCAGTCGATCATGTAAACATACAGTATGTCATGCTTGTGTAATCACTAAAGGCGAGCTGGTCACAAGTTAGAGGCAGACAAATGGTCATTCATGAAAGCCCCATGATTCATTAAAAAATAGACATCTGTGCTGATAATACGCACACATCTGCTGTGAAGTATTGCTTGAGATCCATATGTTGATAAATCAGTTGAAATAATCTGACCATGAAGTTTTGATGCAGTATTTATGGCGTCATGTTGAAAAGAATGTTCCACTTGTTTTGCATCAGTCTCCTGAAGTAAGGGTTAATATTTGCAGCCGCGTAAGAGGATTATCACTGCCAAGAGATGTGAAACGGATGACGAGGCAATATGAAATCGGCAACGGGAATCCTGCAATATCGCACGTCCATAAATTTGGACGTGGCATGATATAGTACTGCATCGAACCAAATTTGCTGGAAGTGCATCTAAAAATGTAATATTTACTGGAGTGCTGTGAAGAGGAGCAGGAAAAGGTGCTGCAGGAGCAGAAAGCCTGCAGTCCATAACGGTGAAGTGAGGAGAAGGACGGTTGATATTTGAACTCGACAACAAACCTTAAGTGCCTCCGCTGTTGGAATAGAAAGCTAAGATGCAGCGAGGCATGAGAGGACATGTTCTTGCCATATTGAGAACTCAAAAGTCCCGCCCATGTGTTCGTCCGCCTACATCTGCAACCATGCGCCGTCTGGATGGTTCCTGATCTGGTCTGTGCTTCACGTGTGGGTCGGTTGGTTATAGCTGCATCAGCTGCGTATATCGCGTGATGTCATTCCAGCGCAGCGCGGCGCAGCTCGCCAACACTTCCCACAAGGTAGAAGAATATAACTTGGTAAACAAAGGGTAACAATGGACAATTCTTTCTTCCCGGCATGTAACTGTTTATCGTAAGAAGAAGAAGTCAAGCTTTGTTTGAGAGAAAGGCTGCAGGCGGCTCAGACAAAAAAAAACAACATTACTTTTGCACGATAGTGATGATTCTTTGTTGATTAATCAACAGACTGCAATGAGTCTATCTCCGAGCTTTAGAAGAAGAAGCCGGATCAGTGTGTTTGGTAAACCAACAGAGGGCTGCCAAAAACTTGCTTTTGTGCCTTTGAACTCAAATCATTTTGTGAAGTACAAAAGTAAATCGAAACAGACTTTATTGTTGTCATTCAGATTGTGCAACAAACAGTGAACAGACAAACGCAACGGAACAAAATTACGTTTCTGTGGCTCAGAATTTGTGCAGAATAAATGTCCGACGCCACCATTTTAGACCATTTACAAACTATGATGCTGTTTGTTCATTTATACTTTTATTTATCTTCATGAGCTCCTGCGTCACTACAATCCAACCAAAGCCAGAATGTCCCCTGACCAACTGCTGCTGGAGGGTCCTAAAACCAGACTTAAGTCCTGAGGTGACAGGCCCCCCAGACTCCCTCTATGTTAGAACCTAGAAAATATTTTAAGTATTTAATATTTAGACCATGTTCCATCGTTTTTTTTAGCTTCACTTTTGAGGAGCCGCCACGTCGTCCATCTCTATAATCAGAATATAATCCATGAGCAGATTTTTACTGGCGACCTTGTCGCTTTCATGTATTTAACGCCACCACCTACTTGGTGCGTTCTGTACCAATCAGTAGTCCCATCCAAAGCTTCTCGCAGTCTGGTTCAGTAGACGACTCCCTCTCTTTCACCCAGTAATCCTTAAAATTGTGCTAATCCTTTATTTAGCACTAACTATTTGCATGTGCCAGTTTTACTGTCTCTTGTTTCCTCTGCCTCCTCCTCCCCCTCTTCTCCTCTCCTCTCCTCTCCTCTCCTCTTACCCTTGTCCTGTGCACATGTCCCCGTGTCGTGTGACTCGGTCTTTATTTCCCATTTATAGAGCCGGGGCTGCGTAGGACGGAACACAAGGCCTCTATTTGAGCAGTCCCATAAGTGCCAGCTCACAGAACACAGAAGGGGGAGATTCACTGGATGTAACAAAAACATGTCTTGAATGACTTACTCCACCTTTAAAACACATTTAAAAAACCTTTTGTTCTGTGTTGTGCTGGTGAAACATTGACTGAGCGACATCAAAAATTAACAGCCTGCGTGCAGACACATGAGAGCCACTAGTGTGGTCTGAGACAGAAAGCTTAATGAGCAGCAGACGGAGTTTTTAATGTTATTTATATATATATATATGTATATATATATATATATATAACATTGACTTTGTGTAAAGTATTGTTTTAGGGAGTTTGCATTAAAGTTTGAACTTATATCAACTTGAAAGGATTGAGAAAATAAATATAAATGTTCACTTTTATTCTTTCCTTTAAACGTATCTTGAACTTGCCTTGAACAGTTTCTTCCTGTTTTCCAAGGACGTGGGCTTAAACTAACTCACTCAAAGAGTTCCCCACTCTGTTTTCAATCTGAAGATATTTGAAAAGGCATGGAGACAAACACTGCAGCCTTATCTGCACTTATCTGAGCCACAGCAGTGTGAAAGAATATTAAGATTGAATTGGGCTTTAGACCAGAGTCATTCAGAACTATGGTAATCCAATTTTACACTCCTTATTGCACTAATTTTGTCACTAATAACATTTCCTGTGCCATGCAAACTGCTCATGTGGAGGAAAAGTCAAGGAAAATGAACGTCTGCAAAGGAAGAAAGAATATTGTTTTTTTTACACAGATGGATGCAGGAAGTCAGCAGCAATCAGCTGATTATACTGATCTGCAATTTTCAGTATTTAGTGCTAAATAAAGTTGCCGTAAAGTCACAATTTCCTTTATTCATGTTAACCTTCATATGTGTGTGTGACATGTTTATGTGACTCTGATCGAGATTTCCACACTTTTAGACGACAAGGTTATCAGCCTCAGATCTCACACCTAAAAAGCAAAACTGGGACATCATTTCAAGTCATAGTTTCAACTATATGACATTTAATGTAGTATCAAAAGTCATTTTCTGATAAAAAAAAAATGTAAAAGTAAAAGTTTTGAGGCTTGGTGACTCAGTGGTAGGGTGAGTAGTCTTTCAACTGGAAGGCTGTGGGTTCAATTCCTGGCTCCTGCTAGTCTATATGTGTCCTTGAGCAAGACACTAAACCCCATGTTGAAGCGTGTGAACGAGTGAATGGCAAAACTGTAGTGTAAAGCAGCTCATCAAGACTAGAAAGACTAGACTAGACTAGAAATGGTCTATAAATACAGACCATTACCAACTCTTCTTCTGATTTTATTCAGTAGTAACAAATAACAAAGATAGTTAGAGGAAATGTAGCGGAGTAAACGTAAAAGTTGCCAGAAATATGAATAACAAAGTAAAGTGCAGATGCCGTATGTTACAGTTATAATCTTTGTTTTTTTTTGTCAAATCTACATTCATTTTAATCCATGGGAGAATCTGCCGTTTGTATTCAGTCTTGTTTATAAAGACACTCGTGTATTGATGCTTTCATGCCCCTGGAGGCCAAAAAGAACGTTGCACATTCTCACCTGAGCGGCACCGGTGCTGCCTGCTGTTAACCTTTTGTTTTAGCCTCTCGCTGCGCTCTGAAGAAGGCGCAAGACGATACACCTCTGTGTATTTTTAATGAATTAAAGGCCTTTTAAATGTTTCAAACATAGAGTGCATAGACCTGGATTATTTATACCGTGACATTTTCGTTGGTCCTAAATCGTCCTCTTCTTTCGCAAACTTTTAGAGACTGAAGGCCCCAAAGAGGCCACCTGTATTTTGCAGATGTTTTTTTTTTTTTCTTATTTTGCAAAGTGATAAATGATCAAATGTGAAAACTTTCTGCACAGCCAAGGAAAAGCACAGGTGCAGGCTGTGAAAACCACCGTACACTGCAGTGACTACACTGAGTTTTATTCATTCAGAGAACAATGAGTTTCACTTCCTCCTGTTCACAGCTGAGCCGAATCACGTGATGCGTCACAAAGTCAACATCCTTTTTTGGCAACACCTTATGGAAACAAACCTCCCAAAACAAAGTATTTCACAAACATCAGCAACATTACATCAGCATCATTTATCCCAATATTTCATGAGAGAATAAATGCCAAATATAATAAATAAATATTCTGACTGTCCCTCTGAAACTGAGATATCTCACTTATACAAGAAGAAAACTGAGACGCACAAACACAACGCAGACATATTGACACTGTTAACAAGTTTATTTTGCACATCCAGCAAAATCCAGAGTAACCCGAGAAGTCACTTTAGCTTGTGTTTCTGGCTGCGATCCAGTCTCCACTCTTCTTTTAACCCTGATTCTGCTACGCACAAAATCCTCAGGGAACCGTTTTAGCCTTTTAACTGCTAAATCCTCCACTATCTCCACCTTGGCAGTCATTAAGCGACTGCAGCGCGGTGCCGGACAGGCAGAGCCGTTCTGCTGAAAACACCAGCCTGATGCTGCTGCTGCTGCTGCTGCATCTGGAAACAATACTGATGACAGCAGGGAAAGAAAACCAAAACAGTAAATCTGTGGGATGTAAAACCAGAATAATGTGCCGAAAAATGCCCCAAAAGATGTTAAGCAGAGAGCGTGCATTAATTCTCTGTGACCTCATCACCGCAAGTGACCCATTATACAGAGCATCCCTGTCAGAAGTAGGAGAACGCCTCCATTTCCCTGGCATTTTTTTTAAAAGATAGTGCTTAACGCGTCATCCGCGACGTCCAGTTACCTCTGTGTTTACTGTAAAACACAGAGCAAACGTGCAACCGTATTTGCAGAGGTGGAAAGCAATGAATCACATTTACTCCTGTCACTGTGATTGTGTAGGTTTTCAAAGCATTTGTGACCTTTGACCCGTTTTGACTGATACTGTCCAGACTTTTACTAAACTGCTTACTATAGCTTAATAAACTCCCCTCTGGAAAGGAAAGGGTAATCAGAACATGTACGGCGGGAAGTTTTATTCCACACACACACACACATAATAAACACCCACACACTCTGACGATCAGTTATATGAAATGAAATAAAAGTTAAACAAACTGCGCCTTAAGAATAAACAGTGCTCCATACACACAGACTGGAGATCATCTTAATCATAACATCTATCACATATAACAGAGCAATGGTTTCACCTGTTGGGAAGTTCTACAGATACATTATGTGTTTACATGTTTTATTTTGTCCGCAAATTTAATCAAATTTAAAAAAGGATTCATGTGAGATGTGTTTCCTTGTCCTTTTTGCACGACACAAGAAAGAACCTTGTTAAAAAAAAGTAACAAAGCAACTTTTACTCTTTTTTTACAGTACATTTCTTAGACTGGCACTTTACTTTCACTCGTACTTCAGTAAAATGTTGTAAAAACAGTGGTGCTTTTATTTGAGTAGAATATTTCAGTACTCTCTTTACCATCTTCCAGGGAAAACCCCCAAAGAAATATAAACGTGAGACAGGAAACAGTCGGAACTACTAGTTAGAGAGAACGTTGTCTTCTGTTCTATGACTGTTTTGTCAGTTTGGGTCAAGAAAAGATTCCTCTTTCAGGACGGACAAACGTGCAATATGGCATGTATATGTATATATAGAGAGTATAAAACACATTGTACACAATTATGATGATAACAGTGCTATGTGATGATATATTACATTACACATACAATAATATGGTGGCAGAAATTAAGGTAAAACACAGTTTTACAAGGTTCAAAGTTCACTTTATTGTAATATACAATAACTACAGAGACCAATAATAACATCCAATAGAAATTAGAGACACTGATGATGATTGTTACTCCTATGTGGGAGATGCCAACTATTCAACCACAGCGTAATCTATTTGGGCACAGTTCCAGCGAGAAGAGATGTTCATAGCATTTTGAGTTCAGGAGGTCCTAATATTAGAAAGGAGTTTGGCAGTGGCAGCGAGAGTGGAGCAGACAGGATGTCTGATTCTAAGCAGAGACTGGAACTGTCTCACATACCCTCTGTAAACCCTAAATCAGATATGGTTCTGCCCCAAGAGAGGACCAACTCGGAGACATTCCCACTGTCGTAAAGCACACAAACCAAATGTGTACTTAAGCACTTTAGTAAGAAGTTCAGGAAATCACAATATCATTTTGTGGTTTGGAAGCTTTGTAATTTTCAGCCTCTGTGGGCATTAATTGCAGACCGTGTTGTGACTGTCCTAAAAACATGGAAAAGTTTCATATTAACCTATGCATCAGTCGAGAATGTTCAAATGTATATTTTCTATGTTGATTTTGTGGCGATTATAAAAAAAACGTCATCTGAGAACGGGCTCTGTCGAGCAAAACTACCAGGCTTAATTGTGCGAACTCTTTTGACAATGTTTTGAATGTAAAAAGTGACATTTTGCTTATATTCGATCATCATACAGTTCTGATGAAGAAAAGAAACATTCAATGTTGTCTTTTCTGTCAGAAAATATCTCAATTTGTCATCACAGGGATTGAGACAAAGGCCTAAAGTCTCCTGGGAAGGTGCGAGCGTCGTTTTATGATGAGGCAGACTGAGCAGCAATATTTTTTATTAAATAGAATTTCCTCGAGTAATAAAATGGCCTGCAGCGATGTTCATAAATGTCAGTCATGCCCTGGCAGAAGACTGCACTGCTGAATTAATATTATGCGTCAAACAATGTACAATCAATTTTTATAGGTCTATTCCGGTTGCACGCGCGTTGTCAGCCTGCAGTCATGCAGACCTGTCCTGGCTTGCACGGTGACAACAGACGCGTCATTAAGTTATATTGACTTCAGATAACTGTGCAGTGGATGGCAACAGTGGATTGTTTTCCATATAATACCCCTACTTTTACATTATATTGTCAATAAAAAAAAAGAATAGTATAGAATATGAGACGTTAATAGAGTGGCTACCCTGGTCAGTGCATATTAGAAATGTTTGTTTGATTTGTTGATGTCGCGCTGACAGAAAAATAACTATTGATTATATTTCATGGACTGGTTTTGACTAACTTTTATTTGTTCATTGGTTGTTTGATTAATCATTGAGTCTTTCAATGAGCTGTACAGCGGCGGCCCATTTATAGAGGCCGCCCCACCAGTCTCACATGAAGAAGAAGAAGAAGAAGATAGGAATCATTGAAAATAATTTATAAAAACATGGAAAATTTAAATAAAATGCTACACATTATACAGTCCGTGACTACCGTGTGTAAAAGTGTTTGCACCCAAAGACTCTGTTTTACTTACTTACTTACTCTGTCAGCCTCAGTGTGGACACACGTCTTCTCCACAGCAGATGAGACGCGTGATGACTGAGTCCATCATGGCTTTATAAACTTTTGTGGACATCAAACTAGTTTGAAACATCATACTGTCACAGCAAGAGGCAACACTCTATGTGTGTGTCTCTTTAGTCGATTGTGTAGTGCTTTTTTTTTTCTTCTTTTCATTTAAATACCCCTCCCCCTAACATTTTTTATCACCAGCCGCCACTGGTGCTGTTTGTTTACAGGCTTTGAACACTGTTTATCACTGTGCCCTGAGATTTGTCACTGGTTGAGGTCGACTCACTCATCACTGTGAACTTTATATGTAATCTGAACGTCCTTCTTCTCTGAGTGTACGCAGACATCCCATTCACACTGGCTATTATTAATCTATAAGGCTCTCCTTGGTTTAGTTCCTTCATATCTGCACACTCTTCTTCAAATAACTAAAAGCTTAAAAAACCTGTCTCTTCGTTTATGTGGTTCTCCATCTTTCTGTTCCACGTGTCATTTTGGAAATAGCTCAGCTTTGCCGCTCCCTGTGCACGGAACACACTCCAGACTGAAACTGAAAATGCCTGAACTCATTTCACTTTTAAAAAAGCGTTTAGTTCGATCTTATTAAACAGAAACCAGTAAACAGTGCCTGTGTTTTTAATGTATTACTGTCACCTTAACTTCTGCACTTTGTACACCGTTACATTACTGTGTTTTCTTTGGTCAAAGTTATTGTTTGTAACATGTCTACTTTATCTAATCTGATATTTATTGTGACTGAGAAAAGAGATTTCAAACTCAATGGGTTTTTCACCTGGTTAAATAGAGGTTAAATAAAATCAGTAAAATGGGGCCCTAGACATTTTTGACAAAATAAAAAAAAGAATTCTGAATTAAATAAAATAAAAATATTTTTTATTTTTAAAATAAAATAAAAATAAAAAGGAGAAAAGGCTATTATTTTGGTAAATGATTCAAAGTTACTCACTCATCAGTTTCCTGAAGTTGAAATGTCTCTCTCTCTCTCTCTCTCTCTCTCTCTCTCTCTCTCTCTCTCTCGCTCTCTCTCTCTCTCTCTCCCTCCCTCTCTCTCCCAGCCAGGAGGAAATAGAGCATCACATAACTTTGACATCTAACACTTAAGTTTACTTTAACAGTTACCGACACTGACGGGAGGATTGTGTTACCTTTGGGTCTGAGCCTGTCTAGCCGTTACCACCTGTTTCCAGTCTCTATACAGAGCTAAGCGAAGCTAAGCTAAGCTAAGTGAACCTGAACTGAGTGGCTTAAGTGTCTTTTTAAATCATGCTGAACTATGATGGACCGTTAGAAAGTAAGAAAACCTCATTTTCAACTCCCGTCCTCGGTAAATACAGAAAGGAAAAGCACTGACAGAAGTCGCTCTAAAAGCAAAGCCACAACTCAGCCTTGACAACTGCTATTCACTGTCGCTTGTGTTTGTTGCACATGATGGAGAGTCTGTGGGGCCGCTCTGTTCCCAGCTTCTTCTTTTTTTTGTATGACGGCAGATGGCTGGCCTGATACACAATGCAGAGCGCTCTCCCGACACGTAATGCACACTGATACCTAGGCCTGTCGGTGGGAACTGGACGTGTAGTCCTGATGGAAGTAGCAGCTCATTGCTCAGACTGTTGCTTTAACTGGTCTCTGGGGTCCAGAGCCTCTCTCTCTCTTTCACAGCTGCAATCAAAGCCTCGCTTCTCCCCGTGTCTCCATCCCTCTTCCCTCTGCCATCTTCTCGAGGTGTTTTGATTCACTTGCCATCTGCTCGGGCCAACGTACAGTGTATCAGCGGGCATTGTGAAAGTGCTGTTAACTCTTTCCGAGGTCATAAAGTTGAAGAATGTATCGCCGTTTAATAAAAAAAGAGAGAATATTATGGGTATTAGAGTTGACGGATGATTTTATTCCTGATTTTGGCCTCGGTCCTTTCCGCTAAAGGCTTGATTCCACATGCAACAGTGAGTCTACCCACACAATTTTCAGTTTTTTTTGTTTTATTTCCTCAAACACTCAGCAATAAGAGATTATAACTACCATATGAAGATTGTATTAAACCCCACCTTTATTAGGTATTTCTCTATACATATAGATTCAAATGAGTGCAGTGTTTTGACTGTAAATGTAGCATTAATCTCAGGGGGAAATGAAAGTTTTGCAGTAAAAATATTTACCATGCTGTGGACACATTTGCCAATTCTTATTTCCTCTTGTCAGAGTTTGTCTCTAAGTCTTTTTTTTTTCTTCATTTAAGAAATATGGAGCAAAAAGAAGATGAAGGCTGTTAATCTATTAATCTATTGCAAGGGCTTTTGTTTTAGGTTAAAGATAATAACATTGCAAATGTCACCATTTCATTTTATCCACCAAACGGACTAGTTTGCATTCAATAATTCAATTTTAGACAAGACATTACTATATATTGTATGTATTCATACTACATTAAGACGTCGTTTACTTAGGAAACCTGCAGAATACGTCACCCAGCCCGCATCAGAGATCCCCTGCAGCAATCTATCTCACAATCTGACTGAAAATGTAACAGCAGACCTGCAGTGCCAGTGACAGGGGGGGATGGATGAGTGTCTACCAGGAAATTCAATTTGCAGCTAGATCTTACAGCCCCCTCATGTAATTCAAATCGACAGTTTGAAACCCTCGCTGTAGGTTGCTGACGTATTTGAAACGCAGGTGAGAAATAGCTGGACGGAGTCCTGGGCGCTGGTAGTGGGAGGAAACGAAACAGTGAGTGCTCTGTCCCGAGTGCCGAGGACACGTGGGACTATCTTTAGCAAAGTTTATTAAAGCAGATGTTATACCTATGAAATATTACAGGCAGCACATCGGTCCAAAATATTTCAACTGGGTGTTTTTGCTGACAAAGGCATGGTTGTGTCACATTGCAGGCGTCAAATTCTCTATAGAAATTGTCCCAAGGAGTAGATATAATAACATTTTTGTTCTCGTAGTAGTCAAATAGGAGATATGTGGACATTTGTTTTTTCCATTTTATTGTGTGTTACAGTCACTAATGGATCCCAGCTACTGCTCAAGCTCTCCCTGAAAGTGCAAACACACGGGGAAACTATTCATCAAACTACGTCTTTTTGTCTTTGTTTGTTATTGTGAGTTTAAAAACGGCAGTGCTTTGAGCTACAACGAACTGTCAGTGTGATGAAATGCTAATATTTATGAGATGTGTTTATACTCGCCACATGGAGGAATAGCGGTCAGCGCTGTTGCCTTGCAGCAAAAAGACTCGGGGTTCACAAATGGAAAACAAGGGCGTGAAGTCTGAATTTTATCCACATGTACAAAACAGTCCAGAACATGCAGCGGTTCATTGGACACTCTGACTTTCTCGTAGGTGTGGATGGTGGGAGTGAAGGGTTGCTTCATCTCTGGATGTTGGCCTGGTGACCTGCCCAATGTATATCCTGCCTTTTGCCCTGTGGCAGCTGGGATTGGCTCCAGTGACCTCTGACCCTCATGTGGAGGATGAAGTAGTGGGCGATAGATGGATGTTTATCCTGTTGATTATACTTGTTAGCATACTGAGATTTGTTAATAAATACTAAAAACAGTCACCCGGGAGGGACTCGGAGTAGATCCAGTGCTCCTTTGCGTGGAAAGTAGCCACTTGAGATGATTTGGGCACCACTAGCATAGTAACTGGTACCAGGTACTGGCCTGGGGATCTTCCAGTCAGACTGGACAATGTGGTCAGGGAAATGGAAGTCTGGGGCTCTCAGCTGGAGCTGCTACCCCCGAGACTCGATCTTGGATATGCAGTCGATGGTGGATGGATGGATGGATGGATACTTAACAAAAAGTAATGCTGAGGTAAATGGAAATGTCAGATTTTTATTGGTCATGAAACCTAATTATAATGTTGTCTTTGACCTCAGATTGAGTCTGGCCTCATCGTGTTTCATTGGATTAAAGTTTATCCAAAAAAGAATAAAAACAAACTTGTGAATGGATGTTGAAACAATTCATTGTCAACCTCAAGGTTGGGGAGGGGATCACCATATATGATGTATCCTCTGGTAACCAATACTTAGACTTAGACTTCCTTTTATTGTCATTGCACAGAAAACACAGCAGTGAAACTGGCAATGAAATGTTGTTGCTTGGCAACCGCAAAAAACAACAACAACGCAACATTGAATTGTGAAGTAGTTACTGTAAACTATGATTCAAGAAAAAATAAATAAGTGTATATGTACATAAATATATATAAAGGTAATGCAAATATAAAATATAGACTTAAAAACAGGAAAGAAAAAACTGTAAGCAAACAATATGAAAAAATAACAGTTAAAATATTGCACAGATGCATCCAAAGATTGTTGAGATATTTTAATGTGGACCAATTTTAAAACAACAAGACTTCTCTTTAAACCACTACCACATCAGGCTTTAACCTCTGGGCTTCATGACACGCTGCTTCAAACATTCATGACGACCCATCCAGTAGTTATTGGACTGGCGACTGGCGCCTTTGAGCAACGGCACCTCATGGATTCACGGAGCGACGGCCGTTTTTCGTTTAACAGTAAATAAATTTCATTCCTGCCGTTACTGGCTAATATAAATCCCCAGTGAACAGAGGAACCAGCAGTGGAAATTGATCTCAAGCCCAAGTGAACCACATGAGGTTATCATTCATTGTGGTTTTGTAACAGTGTTATTAATGTCAAAGAAGAAAGCTCGTACGGCAATAGGATGTCTTTCCCATTCTCTGACTGATGGTATGACAGGGTAACACAGTGGGCTCGGCCTCGCTCTGGCCCCTCCACCCTTTCCAATCTTTGTGAATTATTTCCTCCCTCACATGGAGCGCGTTGTGGCAAACACATCAAACAAGATTACACTCATACAGCAAGGGTATATTTACTCCCCTCTGGGACATATTTAATTTGCTTGTTTCCTTGGTAACATGAATCTCACAAAGAGTGACTGCGGCTTTGCCTGTAATTATAGAACAGGCCTCTTCATCAGAGGCTTTAATCTGAAAAATGAATACAGTCGGGCTGCCACCGCGGGCCCTGTGGCAACTCACACATGGCCTTGGACACTATAAAATAACTACCATCGAAATTAAGACTCATTATTGCTCTTGAACCTGTGAACTTTGTAAAATGAACATTAAGTATAATTTTAAAATAATGAGAGAGGGCAATTGATGTCACTACTTCCTCTGGTGTGATATAAAAAGGAAACAAAACATTTTTACAGGAAAGAGAAAATGAGGATCTTAGAGGTTGCTGAGTGTTTCCGATTTAAAAAAGCAATCTAATGCTTTTGCCTCATGTTTAGGAGAGAGTGTTTTACTGGCAGGAACTGAATATACAACCCAAACATATGTTTGTATGAGGATATAATCAGTTTAAAATAGCATAGCATTAGAATAAGCATTTAACATGAACTCAAGGCAAGGCCTTTGCTTTAAAGAAGGAAGAAGTTAAGTTGATGGGGTTTTGTTTCAAATTCCCAAACTTTCAAGGATTTGAAGGACCGGTGGGCAGAGGAATTTGAAAAAAAAAATCAACCCATACTTCTTTCTTGCACAAAATTCAAGCACTTTCAATGACCCATAACTTCTTAGGATGATTTTCAAAAACTTTCAAGGGCCTTGAATGTTTTTTTTCCAAATTCAAAATCTTTCAAGGATTTCAAGGAGACTTCCCATGGGTCGTCAAAATCGTTGAACGCTTATAAATTTGAAAAAAGGCCTTAAAAGTAGCTCCACAAGGATCCTTGAAATCCTTGAAAGTTTGTGAATTTGGAAAAAAAAATTCAAAGCCCTTAAAAGACACGTCTCCCTCCTCCCTCTGCCGACCCCCGTACACCAGAAAGGTCTGTTGTTGATCTTCATTTGCATGCGAGTAAGCTCTCTCTCTTCTTGTCTCTTGTACATGTTAGGCAAAGCCCTTGCTTTACGAAGACCGCCATCTTACCGCTTTATCCTCCACATGAGGGTCACTGGTGCCAATCCCAGCTGACACAGGGCGAAAGGCGGGGTTCACCCTGGACAGGTCGCCAGTCCAACACAGGGACACATAGAGACAAACAACCATTCACTCTCACACTCAGATTGTTCAATCTGCTTAATCCCCAAATCTGCATGTCTTTGGGTTGTGGGAGTAAACCAGAGAACTCTGGTCTTCTTGATTCAAAGGCAACAGTGCTAACCACTACACCAACCGTGTGGCCCCCAACAACACAGAGACAATATTGTAAAAACTCTAATCAAAGTAAAACAATTTCAGTCCATCTATAAATGCAAATGAGCATCTGTCTGTCTGGCTATTCTTCACCAAACTGTCCAGTGGTTCATTTGACAGGCTTCAAACTCGAAACTTGGCAAGTGACTTACTGAAGGCACCAGAGTGTGCAGCATTCACTTTGCTAGTGTTTGGATAAGAAATGCAAGATATATCAGGAAGAAATCGCCCAGAGCGCCACTTCCACCCCATTTCACACTGTGTGCAGCCTCAACTACCCCCACCCCCACACAGACACACACACTGACAGTGCAGCACATGTCTGTTCCTTGCATAACCAGTCACTTGACAGACAAGTGACAGTGTGTGTGTGTGTGTGTGTGTGTGTGTGCACTGCTGACTTAGAAATACAAGAGGTATCTGTAAAAAAAGTTTTTTGAAAAAGAGTAAAAGAAATGAAAAGATAAAGAGGATTAAAAGTATTAAATTAGGTAAAAGGAGTAAAAAAAAATAAAAGGATCACGTAAAAGAAATGTAAACATGTACAGATGAAAAATGAATACAACTTAGATCTTAAAAGTATATAATAAAAATGAAGACGGTTATTGCAGTAGATTTTAACAGCTAGCACATATGCCCTGAAGGAAAAGAACATTTGTACATATTTTTATGGAAATGTCATGATTTTCCTTTATATACATTTTAATTGAAAATGAGATTTTTCACCAGACAAATGAAAACCTTGCTGCTTGAGTAAAATTAAATTGTTCATTCAAGTTCTTATGGGTACTAATCTGTCCAGCATTTCATGAAATATCATAGAAAGGCAATATTTGTTGACATAGAGTCATAGACAATCAACATACCCAGCATCATCCTTCATGTCATTTGAGTATAAAACCATAGGAGAGGTAAGGACAGAGACATAAATGCAGAGAAAGCAAAAAGAAGTCATGGGGCGGGTATGTAGGAGAAGTATTCAGGTTCCACCCAACAAGAATCATGTCTCATTTCTTGGAATGGTTTCAAGCCCTAGTGCTCCAAATGAGAGGGCCCTGGAGCAAGGGTGCAATCTCTTCTCGCAAAATCACTGGCCTGTGCTCATCAGCCATAAACATGTCACTGTCGAACTAGGTCACTGTTCTCAGTGTGCACACATCAAACAGGGGCCTCCAGTGCAGCAGTGGCTCCCTGTGTGACTCTCTGTGCTGCACCTCCACATGATGTGGCCCATTTTATCTTCTTTTGTTTATGTGACATGTCACCACCTCTTGCTCCCACAGCGTGCAGCAAAGAGGTAGAAGGTGGGGTCACAACACGGAGCGGAACATCAGCTGAAGTAACAAATAAAGGGAAAGTTAAAAAAAAAAAAAAAACCTGAAACGTTTGCTGGAGCTGCAGAAATGAAGCCTGGAGGCATCTTTAGAAAGTAGGATTATCCTTAAAATACTATGAAGTGATCTGCACAATACTCAGAAAGACGCACTAAGAAAGAGAAAAATGTCCGTTTGTTTTGGATGACAGTTCAAGTTTCTATCTGTTAGTGATTTCCCAGAAGTCTGCAGTGCAGCTTGCCAACATTATTCATTAATCACCTCACAGTGTTTTGTTCCAAGATGTCTTGTTAATGCAAGGCAGAATTTAATGGATTTTAGGAGCAGTACACAAACCTCCCATTTTCTTTGTCACCCTGTTTGGTGAATTATTTAACGTTATGCTGAATATTGAAAGTGTCTTATCTACTCGGGAGTCATGCTTGGTAGCTTTGTTTACAATGAGTGTGATGAGAAGATTTAAGATTTCTGTAAAAATATACATATATTTTACATATATACATATATATACTAAATATACATTTCTATATATACATATATACATCTAAAATACATTTATTTCCTTATTTGCGCCAGGTCTGCGATTCTGACTGCGGGCGGGCCTTTTTCCCCATTGACATCCGACAAAATAATTGTAAGTATCTACTGTTTATAATCTGACAAGCATTAGGTACTTACAATTATAAAATCCAGACGGACAGCGACTCTAAGCCCATGACAACTTCTGGTCCATTGAGCTGTCGCTCCAAAACTCAGTAGCCAATCAGCTGGTAGCTTCCTAAGGCCCACCCACAGTCAGAATCGCAAACAAAAAAAACAATTCAGGGAGTGCAAAGACCAAGTGTATTTTCAAACAATAAAATACAATATTTTTGAATGATTAAATCAATATTTTATTTGCTAATTCCATATGACTGAAAATGCAAGGAATCGCCCTCCCAAAGTTTCAGAAGTGAACTGTACTGCTCAAAACACCCGGTTGTCTGATGGGATGGACACTTCTCGTCCCCATCTGTCCCTGCACTACCAGTGTATACAAACAGTTAGGTCTGATAGTTTTGCTTGACAGAGCCCCTTTTTCTGTTCACAAAGACCAAACAACAACAAATATCACCAGACATTACATACTGCTGCTTTAATGTCAATTGTTAGTTTCTGTGTACATGAGTCTGCTGAGGTCATCTTTAGTCCACATGATGTATAGAAAATGGTGTCTGTGATGACAGCTACACAATGAGTCTATGCAGACGTTAATGTACAGACTGTTGCTACTGTTGACTGAGCATGATCCAGGAGGAACAGTACACTGGAGTGATATAGAATGTGTCGTTGCATGTGCAACTCTCAGTGGGCCCAGAATGCAAAAATCATGTCAAGAAAATGCTTTTACTCTGCACTTACGGTCCACGGGTCCCACTACTGCATTCAAGTGCACTCAGACTCAGTCCAGTGGTCACAATTTCTCACCAGGAAGTTGTCCTCATTTGTATTTCCTTGTATTCTTATGCGCTGACATGTACATGTAGCTACATGTGTGGGTACTGGCAGATTTCCCTCATTCAACCTCAAGCAAGTTTCCATGGTTACGCCATGGAAACTTGCTTGTCTTCTTCGTCCTCTCTTAACCAAAACGAGAGCTCACCATTAACTGGACTGGAAAGTGTTGTGCACCAGGGAGCATGTGTAGTCAGCACATACCACCCACATGTAATCAAAAGTGGAGGTGAGTGCAGATTCCACTTTGATTAAAGGTGTTTAACTGGAGGCCCCACAACAACAACAACAACTCAGCGCTTCTTCTCCATTTTCACATGTAGATATTCAGCCAGATTAAGTATGTTAAAGATTATGCATACTGGAAGCATGTCCTTTGGTCAGATGAGACCAAACTACAGCTCTTTGGCCATAGAGACATTGCTTATGTTTGGAGACCAAAAGGACACCGTCCCCACAGTGAAACACGGTGTTGGGAGTATTATGCTATTGGGATGTTTCAGTGCGTCTGGACCTGGGAATCTTGTCAAGGTGGAAGGAAAGAAGGATATGTGAAGCCTGAAGCAGTCAGCAGTGAAACTGGGTCTGGGTCGTCGCTTTGTCTTCTAACACGACAGCGACCCAAAACATACGTCACTCCTGGTGAAGAACTACCTATAGAAGTAGTATAGAAGTGATTTACCAAAAGAAGAATGGGCTCGGATTTCTCAGGAGACGAGTCACAGTCTTGCTGAAAACTACAACTACAACGACTGCAGGCTGTCATCCAGCAAAAAGGATACACAATTGACAGTAGTATCAGGGGGCTAATAATTTTGACCCTGGTTGTTTTTGTTTTTTTTGTAGAATTATTTAATTTTCTGTGTAAAAAGTCAAATAATGGAAGCATCCAAAACAAAACTAGGATGTTTGAAAAAGCTGTGTTAAAAATGCTTTGTCGTGAAACACTTTTAAAACAAAGAGATTTTAAGGGGAGGGCTAATAATTTCGTCCTTGTTGAGGAAGTGGTCGTAGAGTGATGTGTAAGGACTAGCTGGGCCTTCAAACAGACAACGAGCACACATCAAACATCAGGCCATGAGATTTTCCTCATATTAAAAAAAGCCAAAGAAACTAACGCACCAATTTATTAGGTAGATTTTAAGGGGTGGGGTGAAAATGAGAAATGGGATTGGACCAGTGTTTGGCAAGTATAGCGCAGCATTTGGAAGCTGATAAGTCAGACTCTGAAGTTACATTAATTATGTAGCCATAAACTCCATATGTATATATATATATGTGTGTGTGTGTGTGTGTGTGTGCTCAGTGGATGAGTAAATAGGCAATGTGATTGCCAGCTAAAAAGTTAATCATTTTTTTTCTTTCAGGTTGTATTTGTTGCCTCCTACATGTGTACAAATCAAACTGCAGTGGAAAAATAACATTTTGCACCATTTGTAAAAAAAAAAAAAAGAAAGGCATGAAATCCAATACCATCAGATTTCATATTTTGTACACAAACTGCAGATTCACACATACAGCATCGAGTCTGAAAAGCACGTATGACTTCTTTAGCTCGAAAACACTTGAGCTGTAACTAATCGTGAAAATGAATGATTTATAGGCCGGTCCAGTGAAGGAGGTCATTGTCTGCAGCATCTGATGAGTGAATGTTTAAGTAGAGAGACATCTTCCCTCATAGCAGAGGAATCTTGTTACTGACATGACACACATCTTTGCTCTGTGCACAGGAATTTGTGGAGGTTTCTTTGAATCGCAGGATATGGAATTAGCAGCAGAAAATCATCAATTAGTGGAAAAAAAATGTTGCACTGATGAAAGTTAATTTCAGACAATGTGAATTCTTCTGTTGGGACGGGAATCCCCAGAATTCCAGAAATAAGTTTTGTTAAGTGAGACCTGTTTTACAAGGGAAACTACCACTTTGATGTGAAGAGAATATAAAAAAAGTCCCAGTGTTGCTTAACCATGAGACTGAAAATAACTTTAATTTCAACAACGTCGGTTAAGTTTATTATATAAGAATAGAATGTGTAATAATGTAGCTCTTAAAAACGTCCAAATGAAGCATTGTGTTCTTTTTTATTGAAGTGTAGTGATTAACCTTTAAATATGAAGTGTCTGTCACTTTCAAACCTTTGTAAACGTGTGGTCACATCATGTTGACGATGTCTGTCACCTCCACACACACATCCTCGCACTGCTCACAGGAAGTGTTTAATTTAATTTGATGTCAAGGCAGACAGAAGTAACAGCAACAGAATAAGAGTTTCAAAAGTAAATTCTACTCTTGAGCGGTTTGACAGGACAAACACTTCTCGCCCCCACCTGCCCCTGCACTGCTGGTGGTGTATACACACAAACGCTCCCTCAGCCAGGTCTTATAGTATTGCTTGACAGATGAAGGACACAGCATACAAATAATGTTACATCGTCTCTATTACTGAATATCAAACAGAGGCAGAATAATAAAGTAAATGTTTAAGTTTGTCGATGTTAGAATTAGTTATTTGTGAGATAGTCAGAGGATAATATAAAACAAATAAATTGTAAAGCACTGAAAAAGAAAATGTGTCACCACGACAGAAAGGTGACTAGGTTTAAATAATCCAGAGATATTTTTTTTTTCTTTCCTTTCTTTGGCTGTGTTTAAATAGGCGCTGGTGGGTGATGCATTTCACAAGTTCATCTTACGTTAGCCAGCATTAAGGGGCTACCCATGTGAGAATTCTCAGCTTGCTCACAAAAGTAAAAGAATCAATGAATGGGAGGGAGGGAGGGGCAGGGAATAAAAAGCTGGGAGCCTGAGAGCGCCATACGCTAAAGTTAGCCTTTATTAAAACCCTGAAAACACTGCATAGATTAATGGTTTAAGGGGCCCAATCCATGCAGAGGGGGATTCTTTAAAAGTAGGTCCCACTGTTATAACATGAAAGGAACCCTCTGCCCGTGTACCTGGAGTTATAATTCAGAGTCTGAGAGGCATCACAACAACACTTCACACGCAACACAACACGCAATACCATCTTGACAGATTCTACATGAGCAGACACAGTTTGGTTGAGTTTTCTGCATTTCACCTTTAATTAAACATGTTACATATTGTCATAGAACATGCAGTGTCATGCTTAGAAGTCTTTCTGTTTATATTTGTGTTTAATTTCTCACATTCCGTTTCAGCATCTCTATTGATGTGGTGATAAATCTGCGTTTATGTTTCCATACATATACACCTTTGATCATATATCCTCAGGTGGGATTTTAATTATATGTACAATATTTCCGTGGAAGTTTTGGTGTTGATGTTGTTGACCCACTTCACATTGTTTTGCAACGCCGTGGCTCGGTAGGTGGTCTAAGAGCACTTCACACTTCCAAAATTACCATAATAAAAGCTGGGGAGGCCTGACAGTTTGGCACAGTCTTCAGTGAAATGTGTGTCAACAGAAAGTGCTTATCTGGTGAATTATTCAAGTAACCAGCAAAACGGCTCAAGGATTATTGCTCAAAAATTTTTTTTGTTTTTTTTTTAGATTTATCCAAAGAAAAATACATAAGGCCATAGTTGATATGTGAAAAATCTATGGATGCTTGTAGAAACAGCCAAGCATTTTGGGAAGTATTGTGCTTATTCACCTTCAGTCTGTCTCATATGTGTCTGCTGAATATGACTATTTGACTTTATGATTAATGGAATCAGGCAATTTCTTCACACGTCAGCACCACTGACAAATAAGCATGTGCTATCTTGTGTGATGTATCTGTATAAAAGGCAAATGCTTGTCTAGAGACTGTAACCTGTGCTGACGGAGTTACAGCGAGACAAATGACCACCAAATAATATTAGCATAAACAAATGTATCATCCAGATCCTCGGTATTCACAATAAGACAGAGAAAGATGGTTCTTCTTTGTTGCGTCTTAACTTTGTATACAATGTGAAAGACTATAACAAAGGCACTGGGTCAAGATATTTTGATGTTCACTTGTTGAGGTAATTCATAAAGTATTATAAATAGCTGACAGGTTTATGTGGAAAAACAAAGGCTGGCGTCCAACTTCACGTTGAGGATTTACCTGTTATGAAAATGTGAACTCAGCTTGTAATGAATAGCTTTTTGTTTGAAGAATAACTACCACGATGGTTAAAAAAAGAAAAAAAAACAGCTTTCTTATGCAATATTATACCGCCCCAACGAGCCAAACAATGCTGTGCTTTTGTTTCATACTGAAAAATCAGTTAGAAACATATTAACGAAGCCCAACGTGTCTTGGCACAGTTAGTGAATCTCCGAGAAGTGTAGTTTAGGGTTGTGCAGGGCAGCAGATGGGTCACCAGAGCCTTAATCAGGGGGTGAGGTGTGGTGCAGGCAGAGGAGGGGGGATTACAGCGTCTGGTGATCCAAATATTCATGTCCATCATCTGCAGCAGGAATATAAATCCTTTTCGTTTTAAATATTCAATGACTCTGTACTGGACACTGTGTGGCTTGGGTTTCTCCTGTGAAAGATGACACACGAGTTGAGGACAATGAGTGAAAAGTCCATCCATCGGTTACTGCGGAAAATGACAATTGCGACATTTGTGGGAGGTTTTTTTTTTTAAATCGCTGACGTGGCTCAGAGAAAGAAACCCAAAGTTTTATTTTTTTATAAACACACCATAGCAACAGTTTGAAGTTCCTCATAACTGCTGATGTGGAATAGACGCAGCCGTTTCTCTTGTCTACACTTCTTCCTCTTTTCTCAGAGGTGATGGCCACTATGCTGTGACTGTGGCGCACTTGAAGGGGCCTACCCTGGTACAAAGCTGCTTACAGCCTCTTTTAGCACAGCCTGAACTGTACGGTTTATACTTGATAGGGGATTTCTGCAAGCCAGCCCTCTTTCCCTCCCATAATTAGGCCACCCACATTCACAGTCATGTGTCTCAGATGGTTACTCTGAAAATTTCTGGACCTTCCACACTGAGGATATGCAATGATTCATAGGAAATGTGGATATGTGCTGCTGATTCTGTATCCCAAAATAAAACATAACTCTGTACTGTACCAGTGATAGCCCTTAGAACAGTGTGACATTTTGCAACAAATGAGTGATTAATATTCCACAGCAGTTTTGTCTGTAGTGATAGTGAAGATAATCTCAGATAGTGGAAACTAAAAAGACCTTGTATTTACATTTGGACTATGTGTGCAGATTGCGCAAGTTATGTAATTTTCATAGGTGTTTCATGTTACGTGCCAGAGTACATGGAAGGGGGAGTGGCCGCCATTATCAAGAACCTGATTGGCTCGTCTGCGTGGTGTGAATGATTGACAGGAAAACGGACCATTGAGCGGCAGCCCTTTGTTTCGCCCCCTTGTTGGCCGCCGAAGCAACGCTGAAGGGAGCGTTTGTTCGGGACGGGTAAACCGTGCCGTTATGTCGAGCCTGTAACAGTTTGTACTACTCATAAAACTGGATTTAAACCCTGCTGGAGGATTTTTGTTTTTGGCAGTGCTGTTATAGGATGTCGATACACTCGCATTTCAATCGATACAACGCCCCAACTGTGAAGTTTGACGAAGTGGAAGCGTTTAGTGTGGAAGGAAGAGAAGCCGCTGTGTTTGCTTGAGGATCCGCGCATACTCGGTATGTAACTTGCTGTCCCGGGTCGCAAATGTTCTCCTTTGGGCCACTTGTTTGAGGGCGAATTGATGTTTTATTTCACAAAGATGCTTATTAGGAGAAACACATTTTGATGAAAGTTGTTGAATTTAATTTGAGTTACTTTTGCCCAATGGGTTAGCTTGCATTCCCTTTAATTATTTCCCCCCCTACGTTGTCGCTATACTTTTTGTTGTTTGTGTATGTTTTGTTTGTTTTATGGTCAACTTTTATCTGTATTACTTTATTGTTATCTGTATTACGTCTCTCAGATAGCTAGTTAACCCCGGTCGTAACGCTAGCAAAGCCGCTAACTTGGCTAACCATCGCACTCCCTCCCTCGACGTCTTTACAGTAGACGCTGCAACGTTGCTGCTCCGGACTCACTTAAGCTCCAATGAAACAAACTTGCGACGCTGCACATATTTTCCAAAACAGCACATGTGCTACTGAAACGTTTTCTGCAAATGTTAACCCATTAAAGATGTCGTTGTTGTGTTAAAACCGAGTGAATATGTGAAAAAAAGCTGTCACTGATAATGCTAGTGCTAGCAACCATATGTTGCAGAGAAACCTATTAGTCAAACAAGCTAGTCCGAAAATGTTCACTATTTTATATATATATATTTATTTATTTTTTAAATAAAGAAAGGTTTCTAATGGTTTGCATCAGAACCCAATTAACTATTACTGGAATAGTTTTGTAAGACATTTTATTTAATTTTTAACAGAAATGATGACCAACCAATAGATGATGCAAATATTTAATTAAGTTGCATAATATTACAACAACAAGAAATGGCTTTATGAAAACAGTTATTGTTTCTTCTCTTCTTATCTGCTGCTCCGCTCATCAGTATGTATTTGTTTAATGATTTAATTTCTATCAGTCAGTATTACTATGTTCCTCCTGTTAGTGTCCACATGTCTCACACTGTAGTTGTCTTATGCAATGTGTTGTAAATGGCTTCCACTCTCATCTTACAGGTCTGGATTGCATTCTCAAGATCACAGCTGCAGGCCATTTACTGATGGGTATATACTGTGAGGCAACACTCCAAGGGAAGTGCACCTCATTCAGAAAAGACGAGAACTGTGAAAGAATGAAGACAAGCTAGATTCGCCATAAAACCGTTAAAGACTAGCTTTGTTGGACACAAACCTGGATTCAATGCACATTCAGAAAAACCTGAAAAGTAACTTTTCTGGTTGAAGATAATCTGCAAAAGAACTCGGTCACACAAGTTATCAGTATGAGTGCCGAAGGATATCAATATAGAGCGCTGTATGACTATAAGAAGGAGAGGGAGGAAGACATAGACCTGCATGTGGGAGATATTCTCCTGGTAAGCAAAGGTGCTCTAGTGGCCCTTGGGTACACTGACGGACTGGAACAGAGGCCAGATGAGATTGGATGGCTGCCAGGCTACAATGAAACCACTCAGGAAAAGGGTGACTTCCCTGGGACATATGTCGAGTACATCGGAAAGAAATGGATATCTCCCCCCACACCCAAGCCAAGGCCTCTCAGACCTTTACCTGTTGCACCAGGTAACTACAAGGCGGAGACAGACTCTGACTCTGAGCAAGGTCAGTGAAATGCCACACCGTAAATGATGTATAGGAAGTATTATAGTTCGCACTGACTAAATTAATTTGTTGATGGGCCCTCATTGATTATAGGGATGTGTATTTCAAGCAAAAACGCAGTTATTCATCAAATATTCTAAACTCTGGCACATGAGAACTAGTGAAAGAAATGCAGGCTTCACAGCAATGCTGATCTAAGAGGAGCAGATAAAAAAGGGCATCGAAAGACAAATGTCAACACTTACGTGGAACCTACAGCCTGTTGAGCTTTCAATACACATTCACAAAACCTCTTACATTCAATAAGTTCACTGCACTGTTGGATGCTGCTGCCGTCTTGTGATAATAGATGCACCACAGATTAGGTTGTCACTGAAGTGGAAAGATTTTTTTACTACAATCATTGATTCTATCCTCAACTGTTGATTATTATTGTGGTTACTGTCCTTGTACTCAAATGTTGTAATTTAGATCTACAGCCAGATAGTTATGACAGAGAAATTGAATTGGTTACACAACTTTGTCGAGCAATGTATTGCATATACATTTTAGTGATTGTATGGTGTAACAGTTACTTCATTGTTAACTATTGGTGTCGGTGAATTCTAGGGCTGCAACTAATGAATATTTCAATTAATCTGGTTGTTTTCTCTAGTACTTGTTTGGTCCATAAAATGTCAGAACGTTTTGAAAAATGTTGATCAGTGTTTACCAAACTTGGAAATGCTGATGTTCTCAAATGTCTTGTTTTTCTAAAAAGTATTCCATTTTAATGAGTTCTTTGTTAAAGGGAGCAAAGAAACCAGAAAATATTCACATTTTAAGAAGCTGAAAAAATGGAAACCAGTTTCAATTACTAAAAAAAAAAACACTCAAGCGGCTATCAAAATGGTTGACGATTAATGGATTAAATATTGATGAACAAATAATCATTGCAGCCATGGTGAACTCCACAGAACACATATGTGAACATGTTCAGCTTCATTAGACACAATTAAGTTCTCAGTGGTTGGTAAAATTTGGCATTTTATTCTATACCAATTTGGTGAGTGAACCTTTGCCAAACTTTGCATCTTTACATCTTTACATCATGTTTATTTCCTAATG
Source organism: Solea solea (assembly GCF_958295425.1). Classification (NCBI taxonomy): domain Eukaryota; kingdom Metazoa; phylum Chordata; class Actinopteri; order Pleuronectiformes; family Soleidae; genus Solea; species Solea solea. The sequence goes on from NC_081152.1 coordinate 5,886,766, forward strand.
CCCATATCTTTGGTCTTCACTGGTAATTTTTTCTCAGTTGGAAGTTCTTACTGTGATGTATTTAAATTTCCAAATTCCAAACAATGAAACGAACTGGTTATTTTGTGGAGATTGATGTGAACAGCTTGGATATTCTTCAACAGTTCACTTTCGCCCTGTTGATAAATGACCATGTACTGACTGAATTTTTAAACGAGCAACTCGCAGATCTGGATTTAGGTCAATAAAGTGTGAGGAAAAATGCTGATTTTGCACAGTCGCTTGTAGTCCTTCATAACAGGTATCTCTGTCAATTGCTGTACAGCTGCGCTGAATGTGAACCAAGCTCAGTCCCAGAGGACAAAGGCTCTGGCAAGTTTCCAGGCTATAGTACACCAGGGTATCTCATGCCAGCCATATGTTACAAATGGATATCTGCTGTGTTTCTACACGTTTTAAGGGAAGTAAATTCCCTGATCACTGTCAGACATAAGATTGGATCACAACATATGGATTATTTAAGGCAATTTATTCTGGAAGGCTGAACAGCTATGCTAATACTATTAGGGCTGCAACAATTATGAATCGTTTTCTAAATTCATCACCATCTACATAACAATAATCGATCAGTCAATTTTAAGTGTTTTTTTATTTTATTTTATAATTTCAGCTTCATCACAATTGCAATGCTTTTCTACATCTTAACATCTTTCAATTTGCTAGCAAGAATGTTTATAATGAACATTTTCAGGTCACCCCAGTTTAGGACAGAGTTTAGATTAACTTATCTTTGCCCTGGTGAGCACAGGACTTTTGCCTTGCTTACTTTTGATATCTTTGTTTGAAGAAAACAAAACGTAAGTAAGTATAACAGCTATGGCGTTATCCTAAGACGTTTATTTGCAGTAGTGTTACTTCTCAGGCCGCAACTATGTACTGCATTTAAAACTAGAATCTTTTTTAAAAGCAGCGTGGCTTGCACAAATGTGTGCCTAATGCTTTCTGCTCACCTCAAGAGCAGCTGGAGTTGGCAAGGTTTCCAGTTTATGCCCTTTGTGGTAGGGTTGTGAAATTCTTTGCTGTGGTTTGCAGGGTGAGCAAGGAGCAGTATGAAGGGGGCATGTGTTGAATGGCTGTGTCGTGGTTGAGTGGCAGCGCTCGGCCCAGAGCGAGGGTGAATGTAGCACAGGGAGAAGAAAAGTCTCTGTGTCCTGGTCTATGAGAGACAGAGGGGGGATGTTAAGGGGCCCTGGGGTTGTGGTGAAGGGAGAGAGAGCCCCTGTGCTAGCGTGTTGGTGCACAGCAAAGTGTGCAAAAGGATCAGGACTGGAGCAGAGCTGGGGGATTGGCAGAGGGGCTGAAGCAGGAGTGGGGTGGTGGGAGTTGGGCTGTGCATGCTCAAGGGGGCTTTGAAGAGGGGCTCGGAGCTCGCTGATGGAGGCAGGGCTCTTGCTGCTCCCAGAGTGTTTGTGATTTATAGCACACCACCGAGGGATCTCGCTCCCTTCCTCCTACTCCTCAGCTTTTTTCTTCCTCTTCCTCCTCCTCCTCTTTTTTTAATGTTTTGATAGTTCCTACAGTCAGCTCTTGCAGGGGGAAAGGAGGTGGAGAATGGAGGCTTGGAGAGGGGCCTCTCCTCTCTGAGCCACAGGGGTTTACATGAGTGCAGCAGATGTGGAGAGGGTAAGAGACAGAAGAGGGCCAGGCTGGGAAACTATTCCACCTCATTCCCGCTCTCTGCCCTTTTTTAACATTAAAGTACTGCTCCTTTTCTGGGCCTCTCAGTTGAGAGAATGTACATGTGTTCGGGCCCGCCAAGAAAAGGCAACTTAAAGATTATAACTTGCATAGCCTTGTTTGCTACTCTGGTGTTAAACAGTGTGGCAGAAGTAAATAAGCACAGTTTACGCATTTCATACTGATGCAAAACAGTTATAATACTTAACTTTTACACCAGTGAAGTTCAACAGCAGTCGGTTGTTCATTTAGCTTAGATGGTGGCAGTAAATGGTTAAATGTGAGGTGTTTTGAGGTTTCAGCGTTGACGGTTTCTGTACATATAATTGCCCTTTATCTTCCACCAACCAGTCTGCGTGAACATTCTTCCAAATGTTAGAGATAAAAATGTGAATAACTAGTTGTTACTCAACATGCTCTCACATGGTTCACCCTACATGCTCAGTCTTGTTTGGGGAAATATTTGATGCCATCGAGCCATCTCCTCCGGCTTGACTGAGGCTTATCAGTTTGTTTTTGTGTAGCTTTCACTGCATTACATTACATTTCAGAAGCACATTTGTTTGTGACAAAATAGATCTACATACAGTTGTGCTATAGATATAAACAGCTATAACTTATGGGTTGACATAGTTTACTTTCCGTGTATGAAAGAGACCATTTGAAAAGTGCTACCAGAAGGAAGAGATGAGGCTGTATAAAGCAGGCAGTTGCAGAGACTATGCTGCATAGCTGGAGATTGAGATAACGTAGCTCTCCTTCTCTGGGCCTCTTTAGTACTCAGGCTGACATCTGCTGTTTGAACATAATGTCAGTGCTGCTGAATTCTCTCTGTTAAGAATTCACCCATCTTTTAAATTGAATGTGTACCTGGGCTGCAATGATACATTCATCTATTAGTAAATTAATTATGAAACATTTAGTGCAGTATAATGTTTTTAAATAATTAAAACTATTTTTTGATTTCAGCTTCCTAAATGTTAATATTTTCTGGTTTCTTAGTTCCATATAACAAAGACATCAGTAAAATAGAGTAGTTTTTGTTTGTGGACCAAGCAAGACATTTCAGAACATCATAATTTTTAAGTGTGGGAAACACCAATCAACATTGTCTGACATTTTTCTTGGACCAAACAACTAATTGATTAATCAAGAGAATAATCAAAAGATTAATTTATTATGAAAGTTGTAAGTTGCAATGTATGCCAACTTTGGGTTTGGTTTCAAATAGTGATATGCTGTAGTTTGGTGGCAGAATGAACATGGCAGAAGTTTAATACTGTGATAGTTTGTACCGATAATGTTCCTCTGTGGACCTAAAAGCCACTGGGGCCTGGAATGTGTTGGTGTTTCTTTGGTGGAGGGGTGTGCACATACTGCATGGTAGACTGATTTGGAGCTTTGTGATGAATCAGTATTGTGCTAAGTGCTGATTGCAGTAATATAGTGCACAATGCAGCTGGACAATAAATGGTTGTGCACTAAATAGGTGCCTAGCGATTACTATTTTACACTGTTTTTATTATTCGTGTGCATACTTGTACCATGAGGCTAATTTATAAAAATTTTGAATTTTAGTCAGTAGTGTGGCATCCATTTGCTGCAAAATGTCAGTAGTTTGCTGTTTAGCTGGTAAATATCAGAAGACTATGCACAACACCTGCAGATAGTCATGTAATTAAACATCCCGAGAGTCATATTTTGATTCATGTGCTCTCCATTTCATCCTATGTCTGAGTCAGCGTTTGACAAGCACACGTGTGCACAACACACACACATGTATTTCATAAAGACCTACTCTGCCATTTTCTGCTTAAGCTTACAACAAATCTATTGACTCAAACCAAACAACGGAATGATTACAAATCAGAACCAGAGTGAGGTTAAACCTACTTGAATGCAAGTGACTATCATGTCTTCTGCTAGCTTACCGTCAGGCTAATATTAGAAGTGAAGCAACCTCAACAACAGAATCCCACACCAGGAGAGAAAAAAGAAGAGATTCAGTTCCTGCAAATATGAAATTTGTAAGCGGTTGAGGTTTGGATAAAGTGATGAAAGTTCAGAATCATGTCTTTAATCCTAACAGGTGTCAATCGTGAATATGATCAGTAGAAGTGGAAAAAAACAGTTTTTAGCAGTGTCAAATCCACTGCAAGGTGAACTCTGGACTCTTTGCTATTCTCTTGTTTATTTAAGATTCATTTAACCTTTTCTTATATGAAAGGCTTATTGTTAGCATGTTCATTCCCTCCTCTAGCAAAGCCCGTGAAAGATAATGTGCTCTCCTTGGTTATATTTGGTATAAAGAAGAACACAAGATGTGTTCTTTTCTTTGCTCTGGAGCTTTCTCTTCATCACACCCTTGAAGTATAACTGCATTTATTCTGCCTGTTATGCTTTGGTGCATTGATGTGCCAGAAAATATGAATGGGATTTAAGGGGCCTGCAGGGCTCCAGACTGAGCGTGAGTTAAAATTTCACGTGGTCATATTCGTGCAAATGCACGATGATCAGTATGCTGATATGGTGCCCCTCTGGCATGTACTGCATTAGTGATTGTGGTTGAAAGTTGTACTTCTTTGCTGGCTCAGTTGGTCTCTTCTTACCTACACTCTCCCCCCGGTTCTACCGGAATGCCAAACAAACCCATTTAGCTTTTACCATGTTTAAAAGATGAAGATGTTTATAGTGGATTTCAAAAGAGGGAGGGGTGAAGCCAACAAAAGGTCCTTGACTCAGACAGACACAGTTATGAGAATGCAGGCTGCCTGCAACTGGCTTAGACAGTGGAGAAGAAGAACTACTACTTTGAATCACAGCGGCTAACACAGTAACCATGGTTGCCATGCTGTGTGTATTGTTGGCAGTGTAACCCATCTATTGGGCATCCTGGTTTGTGGGACAGTGCAGTTTAGGCTTGAAACTGTGAAGTTGTATGGAGACACAAAAGACACAAAAACTAGGCAGGTACATCACACGGAAAAGCGAAGGGACTTTGTCCCGTCGGTTTGATCCGAGTTGTCATTCAACAACAAAAAGGAAACTTTGTCTATTTGAACGAGCTGGTTTTGTTTTAAGATTTCATGTCATTAGTAATTTGGTAGAACTAGTGTTACCAGTGGAACATATGTTTTTGTGCCCTAATTGAACCTAATTGCTTTAGTGTATAAATCCAATAAGACTTTAATGTAATTGTGTGCATGAAAGAATGCATAACTGTTCCATCACTTGAATGTGTGCAAAGACTGAAGTCTGAAAAGGCAAATCTTCTTTTACTGGAGTTAGAGCATGTCTGTGCACAGGATTAAGAAAGACGGAATAAGGCACAGAGAGACGGATTGAAACCTGACAGAAATTGTACAGTAAGACAGGTGAGATAAGAGAGGGACATAACGTCAAGGGGAACAGAAAAGGTATTTTAAATATGTGATATATTAAGAGAGAAGGGGAGACAAGGTGGACTAGCTAGTGCAGCTAGATACTATGTGCATATGTGTGTACACTGTGTACCTTGTGCTGTGGAGGTGTGGCATTACATAATTGTAAGACCACAGGATGGATCACTGGCGCTTCTAAGAAAAACACATTTATTTATTTTCTCTCACACTGCCAGGCATTTCTATTAAAAATAGAACCAATTACTTCATGTCTTGTATCTCTTAACGTACAGTGATTTGGACAACAGAGAAAAACCCATGCATATTTTCATTAAAAGATATTTTAAAATAACTTATAAACATGTAAATCTTGATTCTACATTGTTTTCCCCACACCACCAAAATATATGATACAGTGAAAATTGAGACCACAGTGAGATAAATTGTAACAGGAGCATCGACATGGAGTTCATAGGGTTAAATGATTATCAGTAATTTGACGGCTAACATGCCACTTGCCTCTCTAAAGTGTATTTTTTGTTGTTGCATTTTACAGCAGTTTCAATAATGTGTGAGGTGCTCTGCAATTTCTACACAAATATAAAAAGATATTTGGCCTTGAAACAGTAATTACTTTTGAACGTGGTCTGATTTCTGATTCAGAGTTAGTTACAAGCCAGGGAAGTGGTTCCATGTTGGTGGAGTCAGTGATGGTCTGCATTTTATAGGGTTAATTGTCAACATGTAGCAACAGTCTCCTCATTGGCTGCCACTCAGCTTTTGCACTACATCTTACAACCAGTAGGAGGAGACATTGCCCTCGTTTTTCAAGTTGCTTCAGCTGAGAGCCATATCATTCATGCACTGATAGAACAAATGTGTTAAAGTATGTCGGTGCTCCCTTGCAGACACATCAGCTATAATCATTGTTTTTATTTTTGTATTGCTGCTTGTCTGAATATTTTACTAATAATTTAGCTTTATTTCATCAGTTGCCACCCCCCCCCCCCCCCCTTTTTTTTTAATAAACAATCATATGTGTCTGTCTAATTTATTTTTATGCTTTTTGCTCTATGTCACGTGTGCTGTGATTGTGTTTCTGGGGGATATGAACTCTTGCAGGCGTGCCACAGCTAGACTTTTTTCAGACAAGAAGAAACAGTATAACTTGAAAATGCTGGTTACTTGATAGGGCCCTCTAAATTTAACCCAAGTGTGTGCTATCTTTAGTTTGTCCGTGGTGCCCCAGCCCTGTCCTGCCCACAGTCTGCAGTTTGTTCAGTTAAAACATACCGTTCAAGCTGGGGAGATTGTCCCCCACACCACAGCACCAGTGGCAGCTGCATCGACTTCCTCAACCTGTGGTTGACTGAGTGGCTGAGGCTTTTTGGGATATCATGAGAAGCGTCTGCCAAACATACAGGCGTGTAGAGACACGTCCAAAGGGGCCCCTGTCTCTGCACTTTCCTTTCCCAAATCGCCACAGAAACCAGCTTCTATAGAAAATGTGAACAGTCGCATGATGTGTGCAGCCCCTCATCTGCTCCAGACAGAGCAAAACAACGGTCACAGAGAGTATTATCACTGCAGTGAATGTACGAAGACTATTTATGTTCTGGTATTGATTATACTGATGAGGGAGATTATAATTGTGCTACTAATGTAGGTGTTTCTTAATGCTTACAGCCCTCTTGGGTTTCAGCTCCACTTAAGCACTGTAATGAGGTTTGAAGAAAATACATTCACCCAGTGAGCTATTTGCAAGCTATTGCAAATGCAACAGTAAGATCAGCTTTACCTGTTCGCTTGACAACAGTAAGAGCGGACTACTTTTTGCTTTTGGAAATGTATGTGTATCTACATGCGTTTCCATGGCACCAAGACATGGCCAGTGGAAGCATGTTGGTTGTTTGATTTTGAGCCAAGGCATCTCTAAAATCATCACAGATAGCTTGAAACATTTCTGTCATATTTTGTCTGCTACTTGATACAATTCCATTGGCAGTGAAACGATCACGTCGTTGACACTACCAAGAAGCAACTCTATCTCCAGGCTCTACTGTGTCACTCATGGGCCATCAATCGTAGAGTAAATAAACACAAACTTGTATTTGTGCTCTTAGGCGTTATCTCGAAGCTGCATTAGATGTTTTAAAGTCAAGCATTAAATCTTTGACGGTGTTTTGAAGTTGTTGTTGCTGATAAAAGTTATCCACCCTAGGATTTTGTCTTAAGTCATTTTTATTGATACGAGCAATGGGGAAGTGGGCAGTCTGGTAGTTTAAATTTAGCCCCAGGTTGTGATTTGAGTTTCTCAGAAAATGTTTGGCTGTAAAATGGCAGCCGTGTTAGATATCTTGTCTGGGAGAAAGGTTACACTTCCAAGGTGTGCAATGGCAGAGCTGCGTGTCTCGATCTCTATTTAGGGAAACTTTGGTGTTCCATCTCAGAGTTCACTGCTTCTGAGAAAACCCCCCTCCTGCTTTGCAGTTCCAATAATGTCTTCCAGATGACCAGTTGTCTTACATGGAGTTTTTTGTGTGTTCTATGGTTAGGGGGATTTTTAGTAATCCAGCTTCTTCACATGCAACATGCCAGCCGGTGTGCTGCGCTGGTCAAAGAGGATGTGGAATTGAATGAAGTGGTTCATTATTTGCATGGTTTAACATTCTTTGGTAGGAGAGTGTAGGTGCTCGGTAATGACTAGCATGCATGCATAACTGGGAGCAGCAGTAGTATAACGTTTTAAAGTGTGATCATTTTTAAGGTAGAAAGAAAGACAAATATGGTTCCTAGAAAGGCTTCCATTCATAGATTCTCAGCGTTTTGAATCTGCAGACTCGGTGTTGAACAGTCGAGCCTTTCAGTAAAGAGCCCTTTTAAAATGACCCCTTGCAAATCCAAATAAAACCCTTGCCAACCCCTGCATCCTTTCATGTCCACACCTGGATACAAAGTTCTAAAGGGGAGAAAACTCAGACCTGGCTTACCTCATATCACAGGCTATTTGCTTTAGTTCCTTGGTCCAGCTTGGGCTAACTTAAGTGCTCAGCACCTCATTTTTTGAATCATTCTGCTGTAAATACCCACCTTTTACTTTTGATGGCGGCACTTTGGTCTTGTACCTCTGAAGTTCTGAGTAGGTCATAAGTCATGTACCAAATCAAAAGTTGCCTGTTCAGATGAATTGTAGCTCGCGATATTTAATTTTATACAAATATTTATCATAGCCTTTGATGACTGACTCACAGGTCTGGAGTGATTTGACTTACGTCAAAGACTTACGTTTTGTAATGTGTATTTGCTATTATGACCTTTGAAGTCACTTAAATTATGTATCAAAACAAATCATTCTTTGTCACTTTTACTCAAAAAGAACATGAAATCTCAGAGCAATCCATTTTCAGAACAGCCGGACAAACGGGACAGGATCTGTTTTAATTTTCTGTCTAAATTTAATCTTTTTAAACAAAGACCCTCTGTTTTTAGATGCTGTGGAAGATATTTATATTCCATAATTTCCACGTGTTTAAAAAAAAATCAGTGTAGAAAAGCATTTTCTCTTAAATTGATTACATTTCTCCTGGGGCGCTCACTGAGTTTTATAAATCGTATGCAGTCATCTATCTTAAGACTACTTAAAATACACAGTGAAAATAACTCTAATTATAACTATAAAGATTGTTAAGTTATTTATATTGGAGTCACATTTTTTAATGGTTTCATTATTACACTCACACAGGGGTTGGTTACTTATATTCAGTAGGCTACTGATGTCAGAAAAAGGTTCAGAAGACAAGGAACTAAGTGGAAAAACAATTTGTAGTAAAAATAGCTGTTGCTGACGATCTCTTGTTGTCTCTTCCAGGTTATCTGTTGGACTTAACAGAACAGTTTTCTCCTCCAGACACGGCTCCACCAATGCTGGCCAGACTGCTGCAAACTATTGAGAAGAAAGGTGAGCTTTTTCTTTTTAGTATTTCTGTTTAACCACATTTAACTGTACTCACATGATCTGTGATTTAATAAACTAAAGGGTATTAGTCATGCCAGTAAATGTTAATGAATGTACTTTCACTGTTGCATTGCAGGACTGGACAATCCCACTTTATATCGCACATTTACTGCTGGTGCTGGGCATGAAGTGAGGCAGCTTTTCGAATTTGGTAAGTGGTTTCTCGATCACACCTTCTTTGAGTCTGAGAAACAACGGCAACTTTGCAAAAGTCGAGCGAGGGAGACGTATGCAAAAAGAGGAAGTCGCTCAGACATAAATGATTGACATGACCAACGATGATGAAAAAAGCTGTGGGGTGATATAAAATGATTTGTGTGCATATAAACAGTAGGTTAAAAAGAACATACAGGGCTGTGGAGGTTTTATTGCGCCCGTAGTTGTCTACCTTTGCATTATAGAGTTTTGCACATCAAACCTAAGCTTGTAATTAAAGTGTGCAGAAATAAGTTTAAGAACATGTGTGTTGCCTTGCATTTCAGATCCTTCCTCAGCAGAACTAGATCAGTTGGAGCTTCCAGTCCTTTGTGATGGTCTGCGCAGGTATCTTCAGGATCTTCCACAGCCCATCATCCACTCTGCAATATGTGCTCAAATGGTCCTCACCACCAAAGGTGAGAACGAACGTCAGCAATGTTTCTGTGATCATTTTTTTCTCTCTGTACTGTTGGCTTTGAAAGGAAACACTGAAGTAATGCACCCATGCCCTGCCATAGAACATTCAGTACTTTGAACACGAAACCACAACACATCATGAGTGCTCCCACAGATGGCACGTTTCATCCGATTGTTTGTAATGCACGTTTTCACAGTATTACAAGCTTTGTAATATGTATTTTGTTGCTGCTTTTATTTGCTACTGCTGTTGCAAGTAGACAAAAAAAAATCTCACACCACACACTGTTCTGCAATACTGCATTCTCTTGCAGTCACATGGCCAGAAACAGGATATATGTGGTTAATAGGAACTAAAACAAGCCTGAAAGTGTATCTCTAGCATCGCTGAGCAGCCAATCACCTGTCAGTGTACCTTACGCTCATTGTCAACCACACAGTCTCTGTGGTTTTAAAAGTTAACTGCACATGACACTTTTTTCCTATCACATCATCGTTTTAAGAAACCTCTTCCTTTTAATGCTCCTCTTAGATTTGGATAGGGTTTATTGCAGTATCAATTTTTCACATCTGTCTTGCTGACCTTTTCGGCTGTTCTCATCAACAGAGGTGGTGAATACTGAGGAATGTGCCCAGCTGCTACGTCGCATTGCCAGCACCCCGAGCCTGCCTCCGCAATACTGGCTAACTCTCCACTGTCTGCTCAGGCATTTCTCTAGAGTGTGTGAAAACGGCTCCAAAAACCTGCTCTCGGCTAGAACACTGGGCGAGATCTTCGGCCCTGTGTTTTTCAGACAGCAAGCCACCAGGTGGGTGTCACAGCAGAAGGACCACGCGCCACTGCAACATAATTGGTCTGTCACAGTCAGACAGCAGACAGACAAGTGTGCGTGCTCAGTGCTGAGACAGAATCAAACATGCTTTCTGCAGGCACATGCACGCACGTGCGCACATTTTCAGTACACAGTCTGTCACAGGCAGTCATGGGTTTTAGCTGTACACGGATATAGGTTGGAGCTTTTATACTTACCAGCTGTGCTGCACAATTAACATAGCTAAGCCTGAATTACCATGAGATTTAAACTAGCACAAAACAGAAGAAACTGTCACTTGCGTTGTAAAACACTGACTTTATTTAATATGCCTTTTCCCCTTCACAGTTGTGAACCCAGCCTGGATGCTCACATCAGGATCATTGAGGTTCTGGTGACCAGTGAATGGAGTGAAATACAAGCTGCCCCAGGTAGTTAACATGTCATTTTTAAAAAAATAATCCTGCTGGTTTTGGCATTGTTGAAGAAAATGGTACACAAGATAAAGCCTGTTCGCTGCTCTTCTGCTGCATTTTCAATTGGATGCAGTGCATGGACACATGTTCTGCAGGGAATAAAATATGATATGAGCACAACATTGAGCACCCTGAGACAAGAACTCTATTTTTAGCTGGAAGAATAGTTTGGAGGCCTACTGGGTACACAGTTGTGGTGAACTAGTGACATTTGTAAGCACTGTTGGATTATTTAATCCCGCACTGCTTTGTGGACGGTCATACCCTGATTTTTTTTTTTTTTTTTTACAGTGGAACAGTTTCCATGAGTTAATTTCCAAAGTTTTAGCTGCAGGTTAAAATTACTCTCTGAGAAATAACCATTACAAGTTAATTTTATGGTCCAGTCACATAAAGGGTTCTTATATTAATGAGTTGGCAACAGACTGCAACTTTGTTCAATGTCCATAGGGTTTGTAAATAAGTCCTGAATGTGAAGATTTAAAATGAAAGCAAATGATAGAATCGTGTTTTACGTTCTGTCTGGTAATGTCAGTTGCAGAACTGCACAAAGTCTGTTTTTATGTTTTAATTTTATGGTGGTTGGTCTGAATAGATGAAGCTAGTATGATGGTGTGAGTGCAGCACGTTGCGTGGAACAGTTTATGTTTTTACAGTGCTAGTAAAAGCCCGGTCGTTGGCTGGGCCAGAGGCCTAGGACTGACTGCGGCTGTTTAAACGTTTTATTACCTGTTGCAGCTATTTATAATGTTCCTGTGCAGGGCCCACTCTCAGCTGTCAGTAATTTGCACCTGCGGGAACACTTTGGCAGTGGGACAGATGGATGGACAGAGGATAGAAGGGTGAATAGACAGTCACGCAAAGACCAGAACATTTTTAGTTCTTTACGTGCACACACACAAACATAAATGTGTTCCTGTCAAAATGTACGATTAGCTTCAGGTGTGCCAAACTGGTTTGAGTCACCTGTGTCTCTCGGATAACATGGAGAGGAGCATACTTTGTAAACACATATGTACATTCTGTTCGTATTTTTCTGGGAATTTCTTGTGTGTGTGCACACGCATGCATGTGTGTGTGCGTGCCTCCTCCCAGTTACTGCGTGCCTATTTTAAGTAAGCAACAAAAGGCCCACTTAGATTTGGTTGGCTGGAAAGTCGGCCTGCTCCACAGAGCACTTCTTGTTAACTGAGGGCTGCCTCCAGTTTCTAGGGCCACTCGCCCCCTCCCCCCTACCCCCTCGGTCCTCCCTCTGCCTAGATCTCCACATGTCCTCCCTGCCTCAAAGCGCCCAGCTCAGCAAATATTTGAAACTTTGCAAGTTAATCATACGACTGAACACCCCCTGCCTCCTCCTTTACAAACAGACAGAGGGAGTGACCAAAGAGACGTAGAGAAAGAGAGGGAGAGAGATGTAGGCGCACACACACGCACACAGCTGGCACGAGTGGCTGCTTTCAGAGGAGGCAGCACTGACACCAGAGCAGCTACTGTTAATCATTAACTATCTGGCTCCATGTGAGCAGGCTTTAGCCTTTCAGAGCTCAGAAAGAGAGAGGCAGAGAGGAGGAGACTTGGCCTATTACCACACTCGCAGCAGGAACTGAGCAGTCAGTAATCTAGGCAGTCGCATGTTGCACCTGCTTCACACCGAGGAGATTACCTGGATTTTATTAAGAAGCACATAAAGCTGTAGCACTTTTTAAGGGTCAAAACAAGTCGCATACAGTTTTCTCTGTGACCTAAACTATGAAATGGAACTTAACTGGAGGACTTGAAAGAAACTCTGTTGGAATTAACTTGCCTTTTGGGAATAAAGTAGAGGCTCCAAAGAAGAAGCTCTTGATGCCCCAAAACATGCACAACTTGCAACGTAAGTCTGATGTACTTTTTAAACCGTCACACAAAAGTGGAGTGACGTATTTCTGCTGCTTCTTAAAATGAGACACAAATATCAGAGCTTAAAAAACAGAATAGGAAGAACACATTTTTAAGCTTCAATTCATAGCAACCAGTGAACAGTTTAAACCAAAGCCACAGGAAGTTATGAAAGGGTTGTGAGCTATAGAATGTATTATTAGTTGTGCTGATGAATATTGAGATTCAGATATATAACTTAAAGAGTCTATACATGTTTGCTAACGCCTGTGTGATGCTCCAGGAGAGAAATTCTGATTTTACAGCCAAACAAAATGCTTGAAAGGAAGAACCAGTTAATTCACTAATTTAGGTCACGGAGAGAACATTTTGTTACAGTACACTGGTTTGATTGTGTGCTCTGTTTTTTTTATCCTCTCTTCTTATGCACGTAGAGTCTTAAGAACAGTTTCTCAATCAAATCTTGAAGTACTCGGAATGCGCTCTTCTTGAATCCTTTCGGTTTACAAAGAACTGGGTCTATTTTAATTTCACTAAGGAAATTAAGGGAGCTATCCCTGTCATACTGAGTGTCACACTGTGGGATTACACGCGTATTTCGGAGCTCTGGGTGCCGCTGACCGGGCCAGGCATTATAATTTAGCTGCGTACGTGCTGCTGCAGCAGAGCTGGCTTTGTCTGAGTGCCAGCAGTGGGACGGACTAAACCTCTGCACGACATGCAGAGGGAGGGGCTGAGCAGCCTGCAGGAGAGCGACCAAGCTCAGGGAGAGGGAGGATCACAGAGGAAAAGCATGGAGCAGGTCCTTCCCCCCTCTGCTAGTGAAGAGATGCTGTACATTTGCTTTTAAGATGGATGCATAATGCTGGATGCTGCTGAGAGGGGATTGTGTTTTCAGTTTTCTGTTCCAGCGCAGTGTTGTTAGGATCTGAAGCAGGAAAGTAAAAGGTAATGGGCTTTTAGAATGACCTCATCGCTCTCAGGAAATGAAAGATGCAGGAGTGGTTGGTGACAGACCCCCAGTGTGATTGGCTGTGGTAAGTGATGTAACACGTTACTGAGCAGGCTGCCCTTAATGGTTTTTGAAATTGAAATTTCGGTGGTCCTACATAAAATGTTGCCTCTATAGAGATTTTTTGCCGTCGGTCACATTATTGCAAGCTATCTTATTAGGATGTGAGTTTGGTGCTTTTGGTAAGCAAATGTTTTGAGTAGTGATTGTTCACACGACTGGTTTTAATAATTGGAAATTGTTGACAAAGTGCGACGAGATCAGGAGGCTGACGTAAGGAGAAGAGAAGTGGAAATGTGCATGTGTGTTTGAACTGCCTGGCTGCATTTTGCAGAGATGATAAACCCTTGCATTTTCTGCAGTGTCACAGTTTTAGCTGTGAGGCAAATGAATGGGATGGTGCTTGCAGTCTCCATGAGAGAAATATCCTGCAATGTCTGTTACTGCAGTATTGGTGTTAATGCAGAGGGAGTGAACAAAGACAGTGCAGATTTGTGGGTTAAAAATAGCCCGCTACCTTAGTTCTGCTACTGCTGCCCTCACTGAGAAGCTGTCAGCTTGCGAGCAGCCACTGCAGATTTAAGGTTCTTTATGGATCTAGTCTATCCCCATCCAGACCACAGGCACAATTCCAATCTTAACCCAGACTGCAGACGGGAGATGTGATTCAGTGTCCAGCTCAATGGCTGATAAAAAAAAAAAACCCTGTGGAAAAATCAATAGTCTGCTAAGTGTCAACCTGTATTCACAGCCAGTGTAATCTTTTGTAAAATAAAGGGATGTTTATGTATTTTAATGTGTTTTTATGATTTTGTGGATGAACGAAAGGATGTGACAGTGTTTGTTATTGCCGTTACTTATACATTATAATAACTGCTCTGTGGTTATAGCAGTTAGTAGCAGATAAAGGAATATTTATACAGAGCCCCCTTTTCTTGAATGAAATTCAGTCTCCCTGACTCACTCATTCTCTCCTCCCACTGCCCAGGCATCACACCCTTTCCACTGGAGAGGGGCGGTATTTTTTTTAGCTCTGTTGAATCAATGGAAAATGTTTGAGAGGGATAGAGCCACAGAGAGAGAAAGAGAGAGTTGTGTGTAATTCAGAGTAAATGCATGATTCCTATGCAGTCGTTTATATACAAATGGTATAGTGGCTGCCACATGCATTATCCTGTTTTGTTTCATAAAATGCATCATTAGGAGACTGAAAAGCAGGGTGCGTCAGTCTAATGTAAACATGTGTACGACGGTTACATAGTTCAGTATACACTGTCTTTATTTACATTCTCTGCCTGCTCCTCTTGTCCTAACAGCTCTACCTCCTAAGCCACCCAAGCCCACATCTGTGACTAACAACGGTATGAACAACAACATGGCTCTACAAGACGCTGAATGGTACTGGGGCGACATCTCAAGGGAGGAGGTCAATGAGAAATTGAGGGACACTGCAGACGGTACGTTCTTGGTACGAGACGCCTCAACAAAAATGCACGGAGACTACACTCTGACTCTGAGGTAAGGCCCCCCTCCATCTTCACTCATTTCCCCCTCATCAACATCTGTGTATTTTTAGCAGGGGGTTTAACTATTTATTTGCTCTGTTTATCTACAGGAAAGGAGGTAACAACAAGCTCATTAAGATATTCCATCGGGATGGGAAGTACGGCTTCTCAGACCCACTGACCTTCAGCTCAGTCGTTGAGCTCATCAACCACTATCGCAATGAATCACTGGCTCAGTACAACCCTAAGCTGGACGTCAAGCTGCTGTATCCCGTCTCTAAACACCAGCAGGTAAGTTAGAGAAGAGTCAAAGCGACCACATTTGAAATGCGTATTTCAAAACCTCCTCACTGCAACTTGTTTATTAATCTTTTTCTAGGATCAGGTGGTGAAAGAAGACAACATCGAAGCTGTTGGGAGGAAGCTCTGCGAGTACCACCAGCAGTACCAGGAGAAGAACAAAGAGTACGACCGTCTGTATGAAGAATACACCAGAACATCACAAGTGAGTATTACCTAACCCCACTGGAATCATTATCACGTATGTGATATTTCACAGTCACACACTCATACTTTGCCTCCTCCTTCCAGGAAATCCAAATGAAAAGGACGGCGATAGAGGCGTTTAATGAAACCATAAAGATCTTTGAGGAGCAATGCCAAACACAAGAGCGGTACAGCAAAGAGTATATCGAGAAATTTAGGAGGGAAGGCAACGACAAGGAGATCCAAAGGTAAGATAGACCACGAGTTCTGTGTAAACTGAAAAGGAGCAACA
This sequence comes from Solea solea, assembly GCF_958295425.1. NCBI lineage: Eukaryota > Metazoa > Chordata > Actinopteri > Pleuronectiformes > Soleidae > Solea > Solea solea. Next base: position 5,902,953 of record NC_081152.1, read on the forward strand.
TGGAAGGGATGAAATCTTGATCGTGAACAACATTGTTTTGTTTTCAGGATCATGGGAAACTATGAGAAGTTGAAATCAAGGATAAGCGAAATTGTGGACAGTAAGCGTCGCCTGGAGGAAGACCTGAAGAAACAGGCAGCAGACTACAGAGAGATCGACAAGAGGATGAACAGCATCAAGCCCGATCTCATCCAGCTCCGCAAGACCAGAGACCAATATCTCATGTAAGTCTAACACTCGGACCCTTTCTTACTGCTGCTTCTGAACTTGGCTTAGTTTCCTTCAGGGGAGTCGGTCTGTCCTGGTTTTCAATCTCCACGTGTCTTTCCCTCCCGCAGGTGGTTGACCCAGAAGGGAGTCAGACAGAAGAAACTTAACGAGTGGCTTGGAATCAAGAACGAGAACACAGAAGAGTGAGTATCATTCGAGTTTGAACAACGTGACACAGAATTCAAACGCCTCAGCCTCACAACTTAACATTTATACTTTGTTTTTTTTTGTCTTCTAGTCAATATTCTATGGTGGACGATGACGAAGACCTCCCGCATCACGACGAGCGGTCCTGGAAGCTGGGCAACATCAACCGACCGCAGGCGGAGGCTCTCCTCCAGGGGAAGAGAGACGGAACATTCCTGGTTCGAGACAGTAGCAAAGCGGGATGCTACGCATGCAGTGTTGTGTACGTATTAATCTGTGTGTTGTTCAAGCGGCT